>NC_057713.1:57339128-57343962 GCF_004010195.1 Chiloscyllium plagiosum | reverse complement strand
AAAATGTCAGTGTCAAGTCGTTCGTCACTAATGGAGATGGAGAGGTCCTGGAAGGGGAGGGAGGTGTCAGAGATGGTCCAGGTAAATTTAAGGTCAGGGTGGAATGTGTTGGTGAAGTTGATGAATTGCTCAACCTCCTCGCGGGAGCACGAGGTGGCGCCAATGCAGTCATCAATGTAGCGGAGGAAGAGGTGGGGAGTGGTGCTGGTGTAATTACGGAAGATCAACTGCTCTATGTAGCCAACAAAGAGACAGGCATAGCTGGGGCCCATATGTGTGCCCATGGCTACCCCTTTGGTCTGGAGGAAGTGGGAGGATTCAAAGGAGAAATTGTTAAGGGTGAGGACCAGTTCGGCCAAACGAATATCAATCTGTTTAGTAATTTATTCCTCTGTGTAACAAAGATGGCGATGGAGACATTATCACTTTTTACTGTACCTGGGTACAAGTAAGATTATTAAATCAAAACCTGTGATCTATTGACAAGAATGGTTTCAATGGAGAAATGTAATCTGCACTTTTCTGCTCATCATCTCTACACATCTGGAGATAAAGTTTACTTTTAAGACTTTCCAACATGAATATATATGGGTATGAAATGCAGGAGCAGTAACAGTGATTCTATGGAGATGACTTTGCCCTGATGAATTCGTCACTTAAGGTCTCAAATAACGAGTTACTCTCATTAACGTACAGAATATTCTGACTTGTCTTATTCCTCTCACTTACTAAAATGAAAGGAAGGTAAATTACAAAACTGTATTAAGAGTTATTCTGTGCTACCAGAATTTGTCCTTATCAACTTTGAGTTACTGAGTGGACTGATGTTATAATACTTCAAAATGGCACCTCAAGTTGAGTGGAGCATTGTGTATTTATGACCTATGAGGGAACTAATAGATCTTTTCCATATTTGGCAGGAACTCATCACTGCCTGGTACATTGGATTTCTGTCACTCATTCTGGCCTCGTTTTTGGTTTACCTGGTTGAAAAAGATGATAATGATGCCAGAAACAGTACACAGGACTTCAATACCTATGCAGATGCACTGTGGTGGGGTTTGGTAAGTGCTGCTACTGCTGCCTTTCAGTCAGGACAGTGGAAATTTACTGTAGTTTTATGGAATTGCTGCTTGCAGAATTTCTGTGAATGTCCAATATTCTGTGGATATTCTGGTATTTTACCTTCTCTTTAATTAATCAATATTCTAATTCCTTGTTTGTAAAATGTTATACGTGAGGTGACTTTTTATTACAATAACAGTTTATTTTGAGTCAAAAGTCAGACTTTGATTTGGTGTAAGTCAGTTTTAACAGACTGCAACATGTTTGATGGGTGAAGAGTCTGTGCTGCTGTGGGACACTGAGTAAAGGAGAAGGAACTGTACAAATAAATAGCTGAAATAATATTCCACACCTGCAGAAAACATAAATGGAGCTTTAGGGTAAATGGAAACAGATCTATGGAGATACACAGATGAAGGGGCACAGACTTTAACTACCTCTGAGATGGTTGGAATTTCACCCCAGAATTTGAGTGAAGCAGCACAGAACTCTAGTTAAATTATTTATCTAATAATATTTTAACTGAGTATAATTGAATTGAATGATGATACAACACCCAGAATAGAGGAACTCAGCTAAATAGGACCGACTGCCTATTTGTCAACATTTTTGGGTCAATAATTTTAATCTTTTAAGAGAGATACTTGTTAAGAATCATAAATTCAAAGATTTCAAAAGTAGGCCCTGGCTCTACCTTTGGTCCAATTACAATATTTTGTCTTAGAAAGGGGAACTGGGATAAGATCATAAAATAGATTTATAACATTAGCATGATCTTCAATGGTCAACCTTTAAATGACACTACTGGAAACATTAGACATGGCCAGTAGCCAGGGTCAGAAGGAAAGCAGTTTACTTTTTAACCTTCCTTGTGGACTACAAAGAGTAGCAGTGGAATGCTAGGCTCTCTTTCCCTCCCTTCTGGTGTTCCCCTCCCTGCGCATTTCTCTTACACCAGTGACTTTAGCATTAAGTCATCTCACTTGTCATCAATTTTGTGATTATCTTTGCTTTATTTGTTCATGGGATGTGAGTGTTTAGTATTTAATGTCCATCCTAACTGACTTTAAGATTGAAGTTGAGCCTATTTTTTGAACTGTTCAAGTCCATGGACAGTGTTGCGAGGGAAGGAGTTGCTCACTGCTGCCTTGCTAACTAGTCAATACAATCTATCTGTACTGACATTATAATATTCTTTTTTCAATTTTGAAAACCTCTATCACTCTATTTCTTAACTTTCTCAACTATAGACCAAACCTTCTGACTTCTCAATTGTCTTTTCCTTAGGGTAATCTTTCGTTCCTAACGTTCTCATTCTGAATGTATCTCTTTCACTGATTTTATATTGTTTCTAAAACAATGAATTTTACTGAAATCAAGGCACAGATTTTCATCCCAAGGTCAAGGTAGTGGAATCATTAGAAATCCCAGCACCACAAATATGAACATCCTGCATTTCAAATTTTGTTCAGGGAGCGAGGCTATGTTGAGAATTGGGACGGGTAACTCAGGAATAGCCTAGAAGGCTGGCCAGTTCCTTTGGCTGGGCTGAAAGCCTGTCTGGTGACTCCGGCACTGTAGGCAGAGTTTAAAATTAAAGATTTAACCAGAATCCTGCCCTCACCACTTCATTCACTATGCTCTATCCATATGTCAAATTATGGCCTTGCAGCCAGTTCTATGCCCTGTAATACTCTGATGCTACCATTTTCTCATCTACCTATCCCCATCGCACAATGCTCCCTAAGCATACGCAGCCTGCATGGTTTCTATCACCATATATGCCCTCAGTCATTTGGGATCAACTCATCTACCACCCACTACTGTTTACCCTTCCCTTGCTGTGCTAAATCAAATGTGCTAAATCATCATGGGTATTTATTAGGAGGCATTTGGACAGAAATTGAAGTTTCCTATCTCTTGATTGTCACTTGTGAAACAAAGCACACTCTCAATGATACCATACAATGTGCAATACAATGATACTGCAGTAAAAATCACCATAGTCTTACCAGACCGTAGAACTACTGTCTTGGAGAGTGTGGCAAAGCACAGCAGGTCAGGCAGCATCCGAGAAGCAGGAGAATCGACGTTTCGGTCATAAGCCTTTCATCAGGAATGCAGGATTCCTGATGAAGGTTTTATGCCTGAAACATCAATTTGCCTGCTCCTTGGATGCTGCCTGGCCTGCTGTGCTTTTCCAGCAACACACTTTCTCTTATTAGAGAAAGATGACTGGTGGTGGTTTAATTTGAGGATCGCCAGACATCAGGTGAGGGAAGAGGTTGAGAAGGAGAGTCTTTCATGGTAACCTCAGTTTTACTGCAATAACAAATTCATGAGGAAAACATACATTTCACTTTAACATTCAACGACTTACCTAAGCAAACATTTGTGTTGTGGTTAATACCTTATGTAAATATATCCCTTGAATTCTTAAAACCACTAAATCAATAAACATTTCTATTTTCTATATCCATAGATAGCCAATTCAAAAATGGAGTTTGGAAAATTAGGCGTACAGCACAAATCCTATAATGGTGTTATGTAGTCAGGTACTTGGAATAACCACTTTTCTAAATGGAATTTTTTGGACGGTATCTTGATAACTTTGTAACCCCAATGGGTTTATGAACTTTTTAAGCACAATCACGCATTTTCATAATCTCAAAGAGTGCCTTACCGCAACCAAGCTGTCTAAGGACCAGATCAAAAGGGGTGGTACTCCAATGGAGGAGAAATATAAAAAGCTCCTCCAGCACATACTATTTACACCCCATCACACTCTCACTCTCACATCCATACCCATTCATGAAATCTAATTCATTCTTCCCAATTCTCATGGCCCCCTGTATGCCATGCCAATGTAATGTCTACTTTTACAGTCACATTTTTCCCTTCACGCTCCATTCCACCTCACTGAGTATCCTGGAAGGGTAAAACTCCATTAACAATCAAGAAACTTAACACTATCCAAGACAATACAGCCCATTGCCCATTTAATTGGCACCATGTCTAACACACTCAACCTTCACTGTCTCCACCACCAGCACACAGAGTGCACCATGTACAAGATGTTCCGCAACAACTCACCAATGCTCCTTCAACAACATCTTACAGTCAGTGGCTTCTGCTACCTAGAGAGACAACTGTAACAGGTACATCGGACCACTATCACCTTTAGGACTCCCTCCATTATCCTGACCTAGAATTAAATGCCGTTCTTTCACTGTCTCAGATTCGAAATTCAGGAACTCCTTTCCTAACATACTGTGGGCGTCTCTATACCTTGAGGACTACAAAACAGCCCACAAATACCCATATAGAAAACAAAGCTTAATATGTAAATTTCTATACTGCAGGTTACACTCTGTTGGGAGAAGTACTATCAGTCATGTTTTTGTAAAATTCATTCATGGAAAACAGGCATTGCTGTTTTGGTCTGCATTTATTGCACATCGGCAGTTGCCCTTGAGTTGGCGCGGAGCTGCCACCTTGAACTGCTGTAGTTCTTGCAAAATGCTGGCTCAGCCAGTCACATCCACATCCTGAGTGAATATTTTAAAAAATTGGAGTGTGTAGATTCCTGGTGCTGTCAGAGAGGTAGGTCAAGGATCTTGAACCAGCGGCTGTGAAAGAATGGTGATGTATTTCCAAATCAGGATGGTGTGTGGCTTTGAAATGAACTTGAAGGAGGTGGTGTTCCCACATTTGTGGGCGGCACGGTGGCACAGTGGTTAGCACTGCTGCCTCACAGCGCCAGAGACCC
>NC_057713.1:57311392-57339111 GCF_004010195.1 Chiloscyllium plagiosum | reverse complement strand
GACTTGTTGGGCCGAAGGGCCTGTTTCCACACTGTAAGTAATCTAATCTAATCTAATCTAGTATCTGCCCCCCTTGTTCTAATTGGTGGGGATCACAGGTTTGGAAGGTGCTCGGTAACTTGTTACAGTGCATCTTGTAAATACTCCTGCCACTATGCCTTTATGGTGAAGTGAGTCAATGTTGAAGCTTTTTGATAGATGACCAATCAAGCAGATTACTTTGTCCTGGATGATAGCAATTCTCTTGAGTATTGTTGGAGATGTCCTCATTCAGGCAAATGGAAAGTAATCTACCACATTCCTGACTTGTGCCTTGTAGACAGTGGATAGTTTTTGAAGAATCATGATGTGAAAGACTCACAGCAGAATTCCTAACCTCTCACTGGTCTTGCAACCAGAATATTAATATGGCTAGTCCAGTTCTGTTTGTGGCTAATGGTAGCCTCCACATTTTTAGGCTTATTAACATTAATTAACATATCTTAATAAATTGTACAGTTCCAAGGGATTTGTGCATCATTGATAGATGTATTTTTAGATATTAAAGATATCAGGGAATGGCAAGTGGGAATATGGCATTGATGATAGAGGATCGGCCATGATCATACTGAATGGCAAAGCAGGGTCAAAGGGCTGGATGGCCTATTCCTGCTCCTAGTTTTTATGTACAGTCCTCTCCACAGTTAACTATACAAGTAACAGCTAACGCTGCATCCAAAGGATGCCTCACTCCCCATCCAAAAGATGTCTAAAGCCAACACCTCAAAGTATCCCTGACCCCTACACACTGTATTATAGGACAGTTTCCAAAGGGGTATCCTGGCTATATGAAAGAAATAAACTGAGAACAGACCTGCTTTCCCGGTATAATCTCTAGTATATCTGGTGCAGTTCTGAAGAGGTCATCCCAAACTCAAAACATTAATTCTGTTTCTCACTCTACAAAAGCTGAGTTTCTCCAGGGTTCCCTCTGTGTGTTTGATATCATCTTCGCCTTTTGGTTCCACACTCCAGAGCTTGCAAGGTGAGAAGAGGCAGCTGGTCATCATAAAAGCCAGCAGCCTTCAGGAACCACGGATGGCTGAATCACAGCCTGCTCCCATGCCAGCTTCTGTGAAATTGGGAGAGGTCGGGTTGAAATGGAGGAGAGGGGTGTAGGACCTGCAGTTTTCAACAAATTTCATCAGTTTTAGAAATTCCATGGCAGAGGTGTTCTCTGCCCTGGTGAAAACCAGGAACTAAGTGAATGGGCAAAGGTCTAGCAGGGAGTTCAATATGTGAAGTGTGAGGTCATTCATTTAAAATCTTAGAAAATAATTTTGAAAATGAAACAAGCCAGGCACTATGAAGATTTTTGCATTCAGGCACTAAAAACACTAAAATCCAGTGACAGGGTTAAAAAAATTAATGTAATATTAGGAAACTGGAATCCAGAAGGATGGAAGCAACTATTGTTTTCACTTATGGTTAGCTGCATCTGGATTTTTGGACCTGGGCATTATACTTTGAGAAGAAAATATTGGCAATGGAAGATGCACACTGCAAAATCATCAATGAAATTATGTTAAAAGGGTTAAATTATAAGAACAGGTTGCGTAAATTAGACTTCAGTGCGATTGAGTATGAAAGATTGAGGAATTGGGATATTTAAGGTGGATTTGATATTGTAGTTAGCGAGAAACTACAATGGAATGTGGGTATCCACAATCACATCTTGTGCACAAACTCAAAACACCGAGCCAGGTCATTCAGAGACAGGATGTACTTTTACACAAAAAGGATAGTGGAAATCTGAAACTTGATTTGTTTCCAAAAGGTTGCTGAGGCTAGAATCATTGAAAATGTCAAGATCACAAATGTTACATTTTAGTTCAGCAAAACTAGTGTTGGGGTATAGGACAAAAGCAGCTCGATGCAGTCAAGACATTGTCTTGCTGTACATTTGGACAGGTTCAAGGAATTGATGGATTAACTCCCCTTTCCAAGTCACTGTAATTTCAATGATGACATAGGAAATCCTAGTCCACGGAAAGAAGCATTTCTTCTGGGATGGGATGTTCTTCGGAGGGTCAGTGTGGACGTTTTGGGCTGAATGGCCTGTTTCCACACTCTAGGGATTCTATGATTTTCTTCATATGATTGTCTCAGCAGCATTTTGGCAGTATGTCTGCTGATGTTTCTATGATGCTCAGGAATCTTGCTACTTATCATCCTGCTTTGTCTAGTGGTGCCTATGCCTCCTGATATCAGATGTATGTTCCATTCTGTTCCTAAAATGCAGTTAGCATAGCCCAGATTATGAATGTGCAACAGCTACTTAATCATTGTGCTTTATAATAGGCATTCATTCATGCACGACAGAATAAGGCTATCCAGCCTATCATGTCTTGTTGACTCTTTGAAAGGGCTGTCTGCACACCATCATTTTTATTTATAACCCTGCAAATTAGTCCACTTAAAGTACTTATCCTATGGTTTTTGAAACTTCCATGGAATTTGATTCCACCACAATCTCACTGCATTCAAAATACGAACAACACTTTGTGAAGAAAATTGTCCTCCTTTCCCATTTAGCTTCTGGCCAATTATTGTATATTAAATTGTACTTTCTAGCAGGAACTACTGGATAATGATCAGAAATTGGAACCCTGGCTGATCTGGCATTCCCATGTATTGATTAGCTTAGCTTCGGATCACTGACTCATTTACATGTTGAAATAGCAACAGGTTTATTATAAGTTAATGAAACATCTACAGCTCTGTAGATTATTTCATAGAGTCATCGAGGTGTCCAGCACAGAAAAAGGCCCATTGAGACTGCCCCATTCAAAAACAATTGTTTAACTGTTTCTATCTCACTCTGCTGAAGCCATGATCGTTCTCCTTCCAAGTGTCTCAATCATAAGTCCTGTTACAGCATCAGAGGTGCTGTAACCTCTTACAAACCCTAATGTTATACCTAACCTGTGGCGCTTGAGACCAGCTTTAGCTGATGTAGCAGCACTTCACTGAAATTTGGACCAAGCACAAAGTGACAATTCAGCCTGGAATGTTTGTAGCCAATATGGCTCATACTAAACTGTAAGGAACGTGTTTTTCCAATCTCTTTGTAAACTTGTATTGTGGCAGCATTAAACCACTGCCCTTTGAGCTGTCTAAAAGATCCTTAATGAAGGCAGCTCACGAACGTTCCTGCAAGTCTCCATTCTTATAGACGGCTATAAATGGACAGTCAAGGACATTATTCAAACTAAATTTCATTGTAAGCGTTCCCATTCATTCTAGTTAAACATCTATGTGCCCAAAATGTTAAGCCACCTGCTTTCTTTGAGAATGTGGTGACCCTTACTATTTACTTTAGATGTCCAGCATATCAAGCTTTCTTTTTCAACCCAGCAGAGATTACTGTGGGTAACAATCATTTAGTAAGCACCAACTATCAGGAACAATCCAAATCTGGTTTAGTAACTTTAACTTTCTTTGCACAGATTACACTGACTACAATTGGTTATGGTGACAAGACGCCGAAGACTTGGGCAGGTCGTCTTTTAGCAGCAATGTTTGCTCTTGTAGGAGTGTCGTTTTTTGCTTTGCCAGCTGTAAGTACCACTATACCTTGTTTGCTATCTTTTTAATGTGGAACAATGTATAATGTCCAAATAAGCATTGCGGACCCAATTTTTCTGACCTCCCCTTGAGTTCACAAGCACAAATCTTGAAAAAGAAATGGAATAGAAGGAGTAAATGCTGCAAAAACTCAGTAAGTCTGACAGTATCTGTGGAGAGAGAATGTTTACATTCTGAAGAAGAATCATATTAAATTCAAACACTGACTGTTACACTCTCCACAGATGCTGCCAGATCTACTGAATTCCTCAAGCAATTTCTGTTCTTATTTCAGATTTCCAGCATGTACAATATTTTGCTTTTTATTTGGAAATGAACAATGGATACTGACATCATTACATCCACACAGGAGGAAAGGACTGAGGGGATGAAGCTTCCTAGTTCACTTAGTTTTGATCATACACTTTTTTTCAGTTGAGGTAGTTAAAATTCTAACTGCTTTAATAGGTACAATTTATTTTTTTAACTCCCACAAGGTGAGAATTATCTTTGGTGTTTCAGCAAGCACTTCACTTCACCAGAGTATTTTAGAAGTGTGAAATAAAAACAAAGTATTAAAGAAACTCAATAAATTTGGCAGCATCTGTGGAGACAGAAATAGAGTTTGAATCTGAAAGGGGCTGAAAGATGTTTTTTATGCTGTTGACAGAAGAGAAGAAGGAGCAAGTGGGGGCAGAAATGTGGGAAATGTGCCAGACGTGGATCCTATTAACCTCACTTTGGGGGTGGGGGTGGTGGGTAGTTGGAGAGTAGGGCAAGATGTTGGAGGCCCCCTGTGGAAGATGGCATCATCACAATGGTTGTGATGGAGTCAGAAAAAATGGGAGAATAGAATTGGATCCTTGAGGAATGGGAATGTGAGGAAGGACAGTCAGTTGTGGGAGTCAGTGGGTTTGTACTGGAAGTTGGTGGAGTGCCTGACCCAGGAAATAGTGAAATCAAAGAAGGGTTGGAGCCAACGATGGATTAGGTGAAGGTGAAAAGAGATGAAAATTAGAGGCAAAACTGATATGTTTTTCCTATTCTAGATGAGATCAGGAAACAGAAGCTGTGTATATCAGAAAAGAGTTCGTGAGAACAAAGACATGTGTCATGCTTGAAAGAGCACAGACAGTTGTCAAAACATGTCTGCGAAGGCTGATTAAAGACATCTACACTGAAAATGTGTTGCTGGAAAAACGCAGCAGGTCAGGCAGCATCCAAGGAGCAGGAGAATTGACGTTTCGGGCATGAGCCCTTCTTCAGGATTCCTGTTGTACATCTCTATGACTATGACTCCTCTCACAAAAATTTAGCAATGGCCAGTCAGTTTGTAATCCTCACACATTTGTCCCACTGCTAAATTTAAGGGCACCATATCTTTTCCAGATAAGGAGCGGTGATCACTAACAACTCCTCGACGGATAATGATATTTTCAAGAGGAAATTGTATGAAACTCAGAGGATAGTGTCAAAATCTGAAAACCATTCTGTGCTGTTTCTGCAGGAATTCTGCAGCTTGTTCAGCCTCTCCCTATAGTTCAAATCTTCCAACCCTGGCAACATCCTTGTAAATCTTTTCTAAACCCTTTCAGGTTTCACAACGTCTTTCTGATAGGAAAGAGACCAGAATTGCACGCAATATTCCAACAGTGGCCTAACCAATGTCCTGTACAGCCACAACATGACCTCCCAACTCCTGTACTCAATACTCTGACCAATAAAGGAAAGCTTACCAAATGTCTTCTTCACTATCCTATCTACCTGCGACTCCACTTTCAAGGAGCTATGAACCTGCACTCCAAGGTCTCTTTGTTCAGCAACACTCCCTAGGACCTTACCATTAAGTGCATAAGTCCTGCTAAGATTTGCTTTCCCAAAATGCAGCACCCCGCATTTGTCTGAATTAAACTCCATCTGCCACTTCTCAGCTGATTGGCCCATCTGGTCAAGATCCTGTTGTAATCTGAGGTAACCCTCTTTGCTGTCCTTCCCCTTAATTTTGGTGTCATCTGCAAACTTACTAACTGTACCTCTTATGATCGCATCCAAATCATTTATGTAAATGACAAAAAGTAGAGGACCCAGCACCAATCCTTGTGGCACTCCACTGGTCACAGGCCTCCAGTCTGAAAAACAACCCTCCACCATCACCCTCTGTCTTCTACCTTTGAGCCAGTTCTGTATCCAAATGGCTAGTTCTCCTTGTATTCTGTGAGATGTAACCTTGCTAACCAGTCTCCCATGGGCCGTCACCAATATTTGGAAAACATTCAAGAATGAGGAGAAAAGATACAGATGCTAAGTAAATGAGATGAGCCATTGTGGTGATTGGGACCAGGTAAGCCTCATTGACTATGAGGTTCTTGATTGAGGTTGATAATCTGGGCCAATCAGGAAAGCCTTGGCTGACTCAGTCTAACCAGGAGATTAGAATTGTTGTCTTACCAGAATCCATGATAGACTAGGAAGCACAGGGTGATCGGTCAACAGGATTTGATGTTGATAATCTCATGCAGCAGAATTATAGATGTCCTCAAGTTTAAGGAGGATAAAATGACCAATCAAAGGTGCATTGGAATTGTTGAGTTGTAGAGGTGATTAAGGCATGAATGAAGTTTTCAACACCAGACCAGTTAAGGCAGGAGTGAACTTGGACACTGTCTCACAGTTAGAGAAAGATGACCTTATTGATGGCAGGAATAAACTCAAGGTGAGGAAGTGTAGTTTGTACTTTGGAGTGGGGAATGGAGCTTCAGTCTTCACAATTCAAAGACATTTCTGCTCATTCAATACTGGATTGAGGTAAGCAGAGCAGGAAAACATTACTACATTTTAGATGTCAGGAAGAACTTGAAAGTTATTCAATATTTAGGATAAGCTGTCAGGCTGATAACAGACAAAACATTGGAGATGTCAAAACACATTGGCATAATGAGAGAACTGAGTGCAGAAGTAATGAGCTTTGATGATGGCCTTTTATCATCCTTGTTGTATTCTCACACTAAAAGTGAAACCTAAAATTTTATACATGGCTAATTTCAAACACTTTTAATACCTTTCATCACCTCACCACTTTCAGCTTTTTGAAAAACTACAATTCCTTATTAAATCTATGAACTGCTTCTCAGTAATAGAAGCCAGCATTCTTCCCTCATCATTTTTCATTATTCTCCTGGCCGCTAAGTTGTGCTCAGGATTTTTAAGAACTTATTTATCCTCCACTGACCAACATCCCAAGGCTTTTAAAAAAATCTTTTCAGGTGCAGGTAGGTTGTGTCATAGTTTCTCCATTCCTGTTTTATTCCAGATTATCATCATCTTCACATTTTTAAAACTTGCTGCATGGAAATTTATAATGTCCTGATCTGTAGCACCCTCATGTGGAAATACTGAGATTTCAGCTGCTCATAGGTTATAGGGAGCTACGCAGGAGAAACGTGTTATTCAATATGAAACAGTTCATTGCAGAGGAAATAAGTAGCATTAATCAGAAATCAGATATTAATTTAAAAATTTCATGCATTTTCATTTTTACTGTGACCCATCAAAACATTTACAGAACATTATGATATTTAAAGAATTAGCTAGTGAAATAGTTGTATAGCACTGAGACTTAAAGGGTCAGAGTCCAGTTTATTATGTTCTGTTCCTTTGGGTTTAAAAAGCTGTGGGGTGAGCTAATAGAAGCTTTGAAGCAAATCATAAAATTACTTCATAGAACAGATATAGGAAAAAGGTATTTCTTCTGGGGGACATTATTTAAGTTTGAGGGAAGCAACTCAGGAATGAAATCAGAAACCACTTCTTCTTTGTAAAGGTAGTGGCCCGGCCCCACACCTTTGTGTTTTGACTGAGGACCCAGACATTCATCACTGTCTTGAGACACATGAGCCCCTGCTTGATTGATAGCTCTGGCTGTCTGATGTCTGGAATCAATTTAATTACACAAAGTTAAGAAGTTTCACATTATTTCAGCTTCAGTTGTTGAAACTTCAAAGACTCTGGATAATGGACATTTTTGCTGGTCTATGGTAAAAAGGAGGTTTTTTTTAACATAGTGGGAAGTTGTCGATGAACAACTTTAAAAATAAATTTGAATATGGTCAGTGGGTATTGCTGGCTAGACTCCATTATGTTGTTAGGAAAGGATGTTCAGGAATTGAGACAGCTGTTTTCACTGGCAACCTTCACTATAGGGTTCTGTATGATGTATAGTGTGTGAATGGACATGAAGTTGCCATATCCTTGAATCAACATATAAGATTGTCATCGAGTTATTTAGGGGGAGATGTAGCCTGGCGTGAGGGAAATAAGGAGTTATAGGGTTTTTTTGATAAGAGATTGCATAATTTGACATAATATTCCTGAGGAGAACTTTTTAAATTTGCTTCAAAAGGTTCCCTCATACAGACAACACTTCATTAGATCTCTGAGGTGAACCACAGCTCTTTAAAAAGCTGGCCTGACTCCATGAATAGGCCACGTCAGTGTCCACAATGGAGTTGGGAATGCCAAATGTGTGCTTATGACGTGAACCAATTCAAGCCCGTAGAAAGCACTTCTGAAAATCTGAAAGCCTGAGAATGGGGTCATTTTTAAAGGCTCCCTGAATCAATCTGACTCCACGAAAATTACATCAATATGTGTAGCCACGATGTATTTAAATGGTGGAAAAGAATAGTTTCTTTAGCAATCATCTCTATCGGATTACAACCCTTGCAGTGAAAATTAACTTTAATCTCCAAGGATTTGAGAGCTTTAGTATACTAGTTACTTGATTTTATGACGTAATCAATTGTGAATTATATCTATGATTCTTGTCATATTCACTACCGCTCAAGGGGTCTAAATAATATTTATTGTGGTTACATTGCATATTAGGATTTGTCTATAATATGTTTTGAGCTTTTATATAAACACAGAGTGACTGAAACATCTTATTAAATAAAAAATTGATGTTAGGCTTGATTTATTTTCTATTTGCAGCATTTCATAATGTTTATTTTTCTTTAAGGGCATTCTTGGCTCTGGGCTGGCTCTTAAAGTTCAGGAGCAGCATCGTCAAAAGCATTTCGAGAAAAGAAGAAATCCTGCAGCAAGCTTGATTCAGGTCTGGTGGGCTAAATGCTCAAAAACTATTATAGTTACCAAAGAAATTGAAATCAATATTTTAGTCTTCTAAAAGGAAAATTAGTTTGTCCACTTGATTTTTTTTTTCAATGTTATTGGCTGTAATGGTATGAGGGGAACTATGCCTTCATGGAGTCATAGAAACTCAAAGCTCAGAGTGAGGCCATTCAGTTCATTATGTCTGTGCTTACTCTTTGATGAGCACTTGCATTTGTTTGTCTGTAACCCTGTCATTTTCTCATCCACAAGTACAGTTCAACTCCCTTCCAAAATTATTCATAGAACGTACATCACAGTACTGTTGTGCTGATATTTTATCCTACTCTAAGATTAAACTAACTTACATACTCTTCATTTTATTATCATCCATGTGCCTATCCAAGAGTCACTTAAATGTCCCTAATGTATCTGACTCTACTACCACCACTGACAGTGCACTCCACATATCCACTACTCTCTGTGTAAAGAACCTACCTCTGAAATCTCACCTAAACCTTCCTCCAATCACCTTAAAATTATGCCTCCTCGTGATAGCCATTTCCGCCCTGGGAAAATGTCTCTGGCCATCCACTGTATCTATGCCTCTCATCATCTTATGCATCTCTATCAAGTCACCTCTCATTCTTCTTTACTCCAATGAGAAAAATCCCAGCTCCCTCTACCTACCCTCCAGTCGTGGCAGCATCTGGTAAATCTCCTCTACACCATATCTAAAGCTTCCACATCCTTCCTATAATGAGATGACCAGAACTGAACACAAAGTAGTAGTGAGCTATCACTACCTTTTCAGTGATAATGTTCCAGATCCCAAAAAGTCTCTTCTTATCTCCCTTCAAAATCTTTTGTTAATGTTGTCAAATCCATGATCTCTACTTGTTGGCCTGTGCAGAAGAGAGTTCTCTATCTGCTCTGTCATACCCTCTCTGATCACCTCTTCACCTTTATTGTTCCTTCTTTTCCAACTTCCTCAAAACTGAATCCTTTACCTTTGTCAGCCTCTTGCTAAACTCATTCTAAGGCCTTTACATCTTTCCTGAAATATGACGCATCAAATAACCACTCCAACTGAGGCCTACCCAGTCACTTATAACTTTTCCACATAATAGTCTTTACTCTTATATTCCTTTTATTTTACAAATCGTAAGTAAACAATTTGCTTTTAGTGTCCTTATCAACTTACATTGCCATCTTTAAGGATTAGTGTGAACAGATACTAAGGTGTCTCTGCTCAATGGGTTTGTTCAAAATGGTCCCATTTATAGTATGCTGTCTTTCAAGATCAGTTCTTTCAAAGCATATACCTTCACACTTATCACTACCAAATTTTATCTGCCTTGCCCATTTCACCATTCCATCTATGTCATCCTGACATCCTCATTACGATCTACTACTTTACCAAGTTTTGTATCATCTGCAAACTTCATAATGTGTTTCCTGTAGCAGATTTATATCATTTATAAACATTTTCAAGTGTAATCAATCAGAATTAACCTTTGGAAAAACTGCTCAAGCCATTTTATGTTCTAAAATATACTTTCCTTCTGCCACCACTCCCCTGATTTCAGTCACTGAGTCAATTTTGCATGTGTGCCATTTTCTCCTTAATTCCTAACCCTGTTATGTGGAACTTTGTTGAATCCTTCTGAAGATCAGTACTCATTGCTATCCTATTAAAGAAATAAATCATACTAGTCAGGCAGACTTACCTTGCCCAAATCTATGCTTGTTCTTCTTCATTATTCCATGTATTTCTAAATTAAACTTTATTTTGTTCCTAACAATGGTTTCTAGTAACTTCTCCACCATTGATGTTTGACTGGGTCATTTACAATCTTTCCACTTTCTTGATGAGCTGTGTAACATTAGTAGCCCTTCGATCTACCAAAAGTATTCCTGTATCCAAAGAATTGAAAGTTTCCAACCAATGAATCTACCATTGTTTATTTTAGCAACCATTTCATCTGGACTGGGTGACTTAAGCAACTTCCAGTGGCGATAATCTATTTGTACAAGTTTATCTGCAGCTCCTGCTGACTATAATTTCACTCACTTTTAATCTAGTCATCGCATCATTCATTTCCTTTATGAAGATGAATCCAAAGTACTCATGCAATCAACTTTATCCACATGAAGATTTCCCTTTTCATCCATAAAAAGGCCTAGCTAGCCACATAGACCTGTATGTTTATTTTAGGATTCAATTTAATGTGGTCTGATCATGTATCTTCATAATTTGTTCTGTTATCCCATATTAATTGTTTCATCAATTCACCCCAATACTTTCTGTAATCTTACCGCTTTGTAACTGACCCTTGCTCGCCTTTGTCAGAATGAGTCATAAGCCTCTTCAGTCTGCTTTTATTTTAACTATTTTTTTTTGTCATTTAGGGTACATTGGTCTTGAAGGCTTTTCATTTTTCTTTCAAAGGAATAAGCTAATTTACATCTACACTGTCTCTTCCCTAAATGCCCTTTATTGCTTCATTAATGTTTCACCCTTTAATTGCCTTTTCCAGTTTAGTTGTCTAGGTCAATCCCTTCTTGAATCGTTGAAATGAGTTGCTTCTTAGATGTGCAGTTTTGCCTTTGATTAGTTGCTGGAAACCAACTCATTTGGACGATGTCTTACTACAACATAGTCCAGTTGTCCTACTTCATTTTGAGAACCAGATCCAAAACTACTGTCTTCCTTGTTAATTGTGAAGTTGGCCTTTACACATATTCCCCTGCTTTACTATCCTTAGTATTCTGATTTCTGTACCTGTATTACATAAGTATTGCATCAAGATTTTAGTTAATCTATTACCTACGAATTTGCTCATCTAACATCTTCTCACTGTCTGTAAAACCTCTGTCTGTTCCTCAAACCAAGCCAAATGAAAGTCAGTACTAAATGAATACTTTTAAAATTTAGAGCTGAGACATTATATAAAGGATAAAGAAGAAAATGTGATGGGGATTGATATGTAAGTTTGTGGATGACACCAAGGTTGGCGTGGTTGACAGGGAGGAAGAAGGTCTTGGGTTACAGGAAGATATAGATGGATTGCTCAGATGGACAGATCAGTGGCAGATGGAATTTAACCCTGATAAATGTGAGGTGATGTACTTTGGAAGAAATAATGAGATGAGGGATTATTCAATGAATGGCAGGACACTAGGAAGGCGGAGGAATAGAGGGATCTTGGGATGCTTGTCCACAGATTCCTGAAGATGGCAGGACAGGTTAATAGCTAGATCAGTTGTGGCATAGATTAAAATAGCAGGGATGTTATGTTGTAATTGTACAAAGTTTGGTTATGCCACTGCTGGAGTTCTAGTCACTACACTTTAGGAAAGATGTGATTGCGTTGGAGGAGGTGCAGATGAGATTCAGCAGAATTTTGCCTGGGATCATGCAGTTTAACTATGAAGAAAGGCTGGATTTATTCAGATTGTGTTTTTTAGAACAGAGAAAACTTGATAGAGGTGTATAACGTTCTGAGGGGTGAGGACAGGTGAATAGAAAGCTGTTCCCCTTAGTTGAAGTTTCAGTAACAAAGAAGCATAATATTAAGGTGAAAGGCCAGGAGTTGTAAGGGGAATTTGAGGGTTTTTTTTCACCTAGAAGAGGGGCGAGTCTGGAATGCACTGCTTGGGAGGGTAGTGTTGAGAATGTGTTGCTGGAAAAGCATAGTGGATCAGGCAGCATCCAAGGAGCAGGAGAATCAACATTTCAGGCAGGAACCCTTCATCAGGAATGGCTCTGGCCCGAAACGTTGATTTTCCTGCTCCCCAGATGCTGCCTGACCTGCTGTGCTTTTCCAGCAACACACTCCCAACTCTGATCTCTAGCATCTGCAGACCTCACTTTCTCCTGCTTGGGAGGGTAGTTGGGCTGGGAAACCTCGCAATCTTTAAAAATACCAATTTCAATACTCACACATATATGGCACTGGGAGTAATGCTGACGTTTGAGATCCTGTTATATTTTTTTAAATCTTTCCTGGCTCCTAAACTCTGTTAGAAGGACCAGAACACTTTATACTTATGTGGTTGTTTCTAACAGAGACCACAAGTTTCTTTTAATTGTTGCCCTTCCCCCCACACAATATCCTGCACTCATCTACTGTTCTCCTTTACTCTCGAAGCTGGGAGGTAATGCACCTTTTGGAAATCAAGTGTATGATTACAGCAATGTCTGTTTATGCCCCTTTAGAATTCTCAACACTATTGCATGTGTACTTGTTCATTTTTGTCTTCTATGCAATCAAAGAAATGGTGAATAAAGATGGTTAACGCTGATTGATCTCACCTGTGCACCAGACTTTAGAAAGAATTTGAAGACTTTAGAAACAGTACAAATGGGTGAATCAAGTGTTGGTGACCGAGTGAAATGGCCATTAGTATGCCAATTAGTTGCTTGGGTCAGTAACCAGATGAACTTTAGTTGTTTCCACAGCTGGTGATATGCCCTAACATTGGGAACATGTTGGTCTTCCCTAATAATGCCTTTTGGTACCATTTTATCTCTGCTCCTGCCTGTCACCTCTCCTCCAAGAGAAAATCCCAGCCTGTGGAAAAATATTACATTTGTTCTCTGGAACCAGTTAAAAGCCTACAGTAACCAGTTTTCCCTATCCAGATCTGTGCTTGGTCTCTGTTTCAGGTTAGAATGTGGATGAGAATTTAACAATCTATCCATCAAAAATACAGAAACAAATACTTGCAACATCCTGATAAAATTATATTCTTTTTAATTTTCTGTCCTCTTATGTTATATCTGCTTCTTTTTGCTATTTCCTGGTAACATGTCTCATCCAAATTAGTTTAAACCTGCTCTGAGTACCAACTAATTTCTCAGTGAGAACACTGGTCCCAGCTTCAATCTGGTAAATCCCACCCATCTTATGGACTTGACTGCTAGGTCAGCATTTATTGTCTAGTTGCTCTTGGGTAGATGGTGATGAGCTGACTTCTTGAATTGCTGTAGTACATGTGTTTTCGGGACACCCACAATGCTGTCAGGGAGGGAGTTCCAGTATTTTGACACAGAAACAGTGAAGGAATGGCATTACATTTCCAAATCAGGATTGTGTATGTCTTGGAGGTGAACTTGCATGTGGTATTGTTTCCTTGTACCAGCTACCCTTGTCCTTATAGATGGTGATGGTTGGAAGGAGCTGTCTAAGGAACTTCTGTAGTGCATATTGTAAATGGTACGCACTGCAGCTACTCAGCATCAGTGGTGGAGAGAGTGGGTGATGGTGGAAAGGATGCTGATTAAGTGAGCTGCTTTGACTTGGATGGTGTCAATCTTCTTGACTGCTTAATAAGCTGATGACCAATCTTATTATGGCCTTAAATCCAATTTCTGGCATGCTCCCACAAAACCATTGACCCCTTTGTGATCAAAAATCTGTGTACCTCATCTTTGAGTATATTCAATGTCTAAACCTTCACTGATTAGGAAAGTAGAATTCCGAAAACGATTGATCCTCCATGTGCTTATTTCCCATTAATTCCCCAAACTATCCCTGGAGAAGACCAACATGTTCTACAGTTATTCTTTTCCTTTTTAAATGCATCTTGGGCATCTTACTGTCTTTTTATATTTCTGTTTAGCCACTGTCATTTTTATTCAGATATTCCTTGCTGTTTTCAAAATACTGTCCAATCCTCTGACCTACCATAAATCTTCTTATAATAATTTTCTTTTTCTTGCAGTGTAATACAACCTTTAACTTCCTAGTTATCCATGAATGCTGTGTCCTATCCACAGTCTTTATTTTCACCAGAATATATCTTGGCCAAATGTTGTAAAATACCTTATTAAACATCTGTCAGATTCCCACCGTCTACTGTTCTTCATACCATCTTGACATGGTCCTACGCTCCACACCGTTCTCCACAACATCCTGACGTACTCCCACTCTCCACACGGTTCTCCCCAACATCCTGACATGGTCCTACTCTCCACACTGTTGTCTCCAAACTCCTGACGCTCTCCCACTCTCCACACTGTCCTCTGCAATATCCTTTCACACTCCCAACCCTCCCATCCGCTACACTGCACACTATAGTATTTTGACACATCCCATTCTTCACCCTGTCCTCACCACACCATACACAGTTCCATCTTCTATAGTGACTAGCTATTAACTTTGGTAACAAGCATAAATGCCATTGGAATTGTATGAGATCGGGAAATCTCAAAAAACACATGCTGCATTGAGCGAATATTTGAATGGTTTTGAGCTCTTTGCTTGACTGCCAAGGTCTGTCTTCTGCTCACAAGGGATCCTGAGTTGTATTCATTGGATCTGTTAACCAATGGCAGCATGTATTGATGAGGGGATGGCTGGTGGTATGGAGTGCGTGGGTTTCCAAAAGGTTTTCAATACAGTTCCACACAACAGATCTGAGAGGAAAGTTACAAGCTCATCGAATAAAAGAAACAGTAGCAACATGGATACAAAATTGGCTCAGAGATAGAGGATTAAGAGGTCTGGTTAATGGGTATTTTTTGAACCAGAGGGAGATTCATAGTGGAGCTCCTCCGGGGATCATTATTAGCCCCTTTCTTTTCCTGATTTCTATAAATGGTTTAGATCTTCGTGTTTCAAGGGCAACTTCAAAATTTGCAGATGACACAAAACTTGGGAGAGTTGTAATTTGTGTGAACAATGTAGAACTGTAAAATATGTCAACAAGTTGGTGAAGTGTTTGGATATATGTCAGGTAAAGGTTAATGCAGAGAAGTGTGAGGTGATGCACTTTGGTACGAAGAGAGCCAATATAAAATAAATGGCACTATTCTACAGTGTATGCACGAGCAGAGAGAGCTGAGTTTATATGTCCGTAAATCATACAGTGTGGCAGGCCAAGTAGATTTGTTAATAAAACATAGTATTCCATTCTTCATATCAGGGTATAGAGTGCAAATACAGGGAGGTTTTGGTGAACTTGTATAGGACACTGGTTAGATATATGCTAGAGTACTGTGTACAGTTCTGGACACCACGCTCCATGTCCCTAACTTACTCAGCTAAGACATGTGAGACACAGACAAGAATTCTGCTCCTTTTAGTTTTGTGTGTTATGGGGAAATGCTTATGAATGCTTTGGATAGAAGGCAGAAAATGTTTACAAGAATGGTTCCAGGGATGAAGCACTTCAGTTGTGATGGTAGATTGCAGAGATTGAGTCTGTTTTTCTTGGAGAGAAGGCTAAGAGGAGATTTAGTCAAGGTTTTCAAAATCATGGGCTGGAAAGAGCAAGCAAGGCAAAATAGTTCCCACTTATAAATGAATTAAGGACTAGAGGTTACAGCTTTGAAATGCTTTGTCAAAGAAGCAAATTTCTTCACACACCGAGTAATTAATATGTGAAATGCCAGGATGTTTGGTCGAGGATGGTTCAGTTGAGATATTCAAGAGGGTATTGGATGATTATTGAAATAGAAGTAATGTATAGGGTTACTGAAAAAAGGTGGGAAATTGGTACTAAATTAGAATGTTCAGAGGTTGAATGGCCTACTACAATGTAAGGATTCTGCACAGAGCAATTCTGGGATAGGATGTAACCATGGGGAGAAAGGTCGCCTGTTTAGAATAATTTACCCTAGATCCAGGATCAGTTTGAATAGGGTGAACATTCTCAAAGAGACTTGGTGTTAGAGGCAGGACCTCATTAGCTTAGTGTTTCCATGTCCCTAACTTACTCAGCTAAGACATGTGAGACATAGGTCAGAATTCTGCTCCTTTTAGTTTTGTGTGTTATGGGGAGAATCACCAGTCTTGGAGTCAGAGTCGGGGTACAATGACAGACTTTATTGTACAAGGAAATACCATTGCTCTGGGGAGAGAAAGACCCCAGCATTACAGTGTCAGCTGTGATTCTTCTCTCGACCCAGAGCACATGTCAAGATACTTTTATACATCTATGATACAACAGGTCAGTGATTATTGTCTTTGTAACGTGGTTTGTTCATGGTATGCAGAATTGTTGTAGTTTCAATCTTGTCATTATCAGTTCCAGCGCAGCCTTTGTTAATTTCAGTGCGGTTATTGTCAGTTCCAGTGTAGACATTGTCAGTTTCAATGTCTGTGCGGAAGTCCATTCCTCTAGTAATGGGCGCTAATCACCCTTCTTGAGGAGGACAATTACTGCAGCCCTGGCTATTAGCACTTTGTATTGAGTCCGTATCAAGCTGTTAAGCATTTCTATCAAAGGTGTTGGCTGGACCCAGGCACTTCAGTGGGCGGTGTGTGTTACTGATGTGTATTCTCTCTCCCACCCACCTTAAACTAATCAACTAGGTTGTGAGTGCGTTGTGCTGGCATTCTACTGGCCCCAGGCAGTGTCTGTATTTGCTCTGCTGTCTCTCTCCATATTGTGGTCTGGCGGCCATCTTGTGTGTCAAGTGGCCAACCGGTAGCTCAATGGGCATCTTGTGTGTCCGTGTGCTTAGTGTCACCCTGCACCGTGCCATCTCCCACTTCACTTCCCCCCTTTGTGGTCAAGGAGGTGACTTCAGAGATCTCCCGCAGACCACCCAAGTTACATTGAGAGGTAGGTCATCTCTAAGAGCTACTCCTCCCGAGGGGTATCGTGGAGTGACAGTTTCATTGGGGGCTCTTCCGTGGTGACACTTGCTGCTGGCATAGTTCTCGTAAGTCGCACCTTACAGCAGAGCTTTAAACACCTGAGGCCCACACAGCATGCCAGCATAAGTGCAATGAGGAGAACTATCCTGTGTGCCAGATAGGGTCCCCAAGATTTGCCCAGCAGCTAATTTAGCCAGCTGTCTGTAATTGTGGCTCCCTGTTGAAAACTGTCTAGCTGGTCTCAGATATTCTTCATGGCTTCTGTAAAATTATAAGAGGCATCAGGAACATGGGTAATACAATTGTCACCAATAATTGTACAAACGCCCCCTTGCTGTGCTAATTGATAATCCACCACGTAACATGTCTGCTGTGTAGAGTCTGAGTTCAGCCAGCTCTGTCTTAATTGTTTCCAGAGATTTTGAGGTACTATTGCCTCAGATAGTCAGGCCTCATACATGATGATTTCGGTTTTTAGTGCTGACTTCCCCTGCTCCCCCCGCCCCAAAAAAAGATAGAGATCCCAGGAATCCATATCCCAATGATGGCCCCAAAGTGGTGGGAGCCTGCCTGTTAGCACAGAACTCCTGACTGATGAAGGGGGTCACTATCCTTCTCCAAACATGTCCCCGGCTTGGACATGGTACAGTATAGGGTGTAATTGTCCCTAGTGCAAACAGATTTGGGAGTTCTGGGGTATCTGTCACGTAAGTCCCCTCAGAGAGAAAAACTGATCTCTTCACTGCTCGGTAACAGCAATTGTCCTGTCCTTCCATTTGTCTGTCCACCCATGTAGCCTCCAATCCCCCTTGTTGGTAAGTATCGAATAGGTACGTCCATGTAGCAGAGCTGACATAGGTGCCATTAAACTGTCCACATATGAATTGACTGCCCACGGTCACATTCAAGCATGCCTGCTCGCTGTAGGTGCAGGTAAACTGTCCCCTGGTGACCGTACAGTGCTGATAGGTGAACGGAGTCTGGCCGCATGAGTCGTTTTTGGGAACCAGAGCATAAACGCATCCCCATCCCTGCCCTGTGAAACAGAGTGGGTAATTACTGGGTTTTAAATGGGTCTTCCCTTCCCTAGGCTGGGGGACCCGGCCCCGTGGGCCTGTGATCCCGTTCAGCTTCACATACCTACCCTGGAGTCCCTGCTTGTATTTCCCCATCTGCACTCCTGAGATGTCTACTGTATACAGGTCATGAGGGGTCCACACCGGGGTGGCCACAAATAGGGATTCCACTGATCGCGCCAGTGGGTAGCAGACAGTTCGGTTCCCATGCAAGCTTACATGAGTTTTATAGAAGAGGTTATCCTCAAATCCTGACATGCTCCTGACAGTTGTGACACTTAAACACAGTGAAATACATACAGGTATATACATTTTGCAGTTAAAATAAAGTTAACAGTCAAAGTCTTTGTTTTTGTCAGGAGGTATAGTTATAATTCTGTATGGTTTGTTCTGTTGTATTTTCAGTACTCCCCCCTGGATGACCGTTTTGTCTGCCGCTCCTGTTTGGACCTGGGGGCAGGTCAATGACATTAGTTTGGTTACAGGAGTCTTTAAGCTGTTTTAGTTGGGTCCAGTACTTCCATGTGCCTTTTCCTTGAATATCTATATAGGCACAGGTTGTCCCCATTTATTATCACGTCGTATGGCCCATTTCCATTCCATTGCCTGGTTTGTCAGGCAGTGCTTGCACCAGGACCCGGCTTCCTGCTGCTGGGACTTCAGGGAAGAATTCGAGTCCCCCTGCCCTATCCTTTTTGTCCTGTTTATCAATTATAGATTTCCGCATCCCTTTCAATTGGGCGCTTAATTCTATCACACACCGCCAAATTTTGCCTTTAGAGAACTCACATCGGTGCCACCTGTGATTATTGTTTCTGGCAATTGCGTTGTTCATCCAGTCATTAATTCAGATGGGGTTAGCCTGGTTGGCTGATTAGTGGTGGCTGTTAATCTCATTAGTATGGTCGGCAGCACTGCAGCTCATGTTCTGCCTGAGGCTTGCATAGCCTTAGCTAAAGCAGTTTTGAGCCTTCTATTCATTCTCTCTACCTTGAGCTCTGGGGGTGATAGGAAATGTGAAATTTTTTGGCAGACATTCTTCATGACTTTTCCTGTAAAATGTGTCCCTTGGTCATCTGGAGGGGTACCCCCACCGTCTAGGGATTACCACCTCTGTTAATATTCTGGCTACAGTGGTTGCAGTGCAGCTTTTGGTTGGGAATGCTTCTGACCACCCATCATAGAATTGATCTATGATGACCAGGCTGTACGTTTTTCCCACGGGAGGGTAGTAGTGGCCCTGTAAAATCCACCTGAAGGTGTTCCCAGTGTCCTATCCTAACATTTATGGGTCTCCCTGGGTTATGTTGCGCACAAAACATGCATCTGCGGCAGTACTTGGCCACGCCTCTTCCCATTCCCTTCCACCACCACTCTCTCCCTAAACTTGCTATCACAGCCTCTTTATTTGTATGGGAGAGCCCGTGGTGCAATTCAAGCAATGTGTTCTGTATACACGCTGGTGCTACCACCTTATCTGCTCACCTCTAGACACCATCCTCCTGTTTGAATGCCCCTTGCAGTTTCCATTGCTCGCTCTCTTTCTGCGGGATGTCCTCCTGCAGCTGCTGAATTTGGATAGCGCCTTTCACTAATTCAATAGTGGCTATTGCAGTCCTGTTAATGGCTTCTTGCTCTAGGGATTTCTGAGCTGCTTGGTCTGCTGCCTGGTTTCCTTTGAATTCTACCCATTTTGGACTCTCGTTTGCTGGCTCCTTTTGATGGGCTTTTATTTTTATTACTGCAGCCTCTGGCTGTTTACTGGCACGCAATAATGCCTGAATTCTTAGTGTCTGATAGGGGTTCCTCCCGCAATGGTGAACCCTCTTCTACCCCATGTCACCATGTAGTGATGGACTACACCGAAGGCACATTGATTGTCTGTATATGTGTATGTATATATCCGGACATAACTGTTTCTAACTTATCATTTACCACAGCCCTGCTGTTCGGGGCGACCCTGCTACATATTTTTGTGACCTGTTCACGAAGAGGGTTACCTCGGCTGCATCTAGGGGGTTATCCTTTTACTCTTTCCCCTATCCTCATCCCTATCTATACCCCCACAGCTGTGCGGTTCCCTCTGCTGGGTTTTCTCCCGTATCCCTAGCTATTACCACGGACCGACTTGGGGGTAAAAAGAAGTGTCTCCCGCTTTGCCCTTCTCAATTGGAGACGGCCCTCAGTTTCACTGTGTTTAGCATCTCTACTAGGGTATGTTTATTGTAGATAATGACATTCCCTGTTATTACTCTGGGCTCGCTAAACCTAATGGTCCAAGGCAGTTTAAGGCTGCTATGCACCTGGGCAACCCGGTGACTACTGGGTTTGAGTAGTACCCAATGGGCCTTCTCCTGCTACCATGGTCTTGGGTGACCACTGCAGAGTAAAACCCTCCCTCATTACAGTGAATGTGAAAATCCTTGCTGGGATCTGGCAGCCCTAGCCCGGGGCTGACATGAGTTGGGTTTTAAGCTGTCTCCTTCTGTTCTGGCCCCGAGGTTACAGGTTCCAAGGTGGCCTTGCATCCTTTAATTAATCTCTGGATTGGTTCAGCCAATTTTGCCAACTCTGGTATAAAGCTGCGACTGTAGTTGAATAGCTCCATGACCTTCCTGACTCCCCTGACAGTGGCAGGTCATGGCATCTGTTGGATTGCCTTCTTATGGTTGTTGGGCATTTCTTTGAGTCCCTGGGATATAAGGTGTCCCCGGTATAAGACTTGTGTTTTGCCAATCTGTGCCTTTGTGGGGCTGACGTTTAACCCTGCAGTTGCCAATCCCTGTAATACTAGAAATAAAGCTTCCTGGCGTCCTGGCTCAAACTCTGAGGCAATTAGGATATCATCTACATATTGGAGGGCAGTGATACCTCTGGTATATCTATTCTCTTCAGAATGTCACTCATCACCCTGTGAAAATTAGTGGGGCTGTTGTGGAACCCTTGTGGCAGGCGAGTCCATGTGTACTGTAAAAGCAAGTTTGTTCTGGGACTCACAATATAACAGGATAGACCAGAAGCGGTTGTAAAAATCTTGTGCTCAGGGGCCAAGCTGTTCAAAATAGCGGAGGGGTCTGCTACAATGGGGTGCAATTTGGGGGTGACCTTACTTAGGTTGAAAAATGTGGTGCTGGAAAAACACAGCAGGCCAGGCAGCATTCAGGGAGCAGGAGAATTGACATTTCAGGCATAAGCCCTTCTTCAGGAATCATTTCAACTCTGGTCTCCAGCATCTGCAGTCCTCACTTTCCCCTAGGTGACCTTACTTAGTCCTGTATAATCAATGGTGAGCCTGTAGCTCCCATTAGGCTGTAGTACTGGCCACGTTGAGGAATTACTTGTACTTGTGGTTTCTTTCAGGATTCCCTGTTTCATTAGTCCTTGCACTGTCTCTTTCTGCTTCGGGTTTTATTGGGTCTGGCAGTGGGACTTATGCTCCGGCCCGGGAACCCTTATCAGGTCTATGTTAACTAGACCTGTATCTAACTTAGTTTCTTCCCACGCTCTGAATCCCTCCTTTTCAAAGTTCCAGTCCCTACAGGTGACTGTAGCCACTTTAACAGATTCAAGGTGAGTTTCCCAATCTCGGTCTTCCAACCGTTCTGTCTGCGCCAAATCAATTTCCCTTTTTCACAATCATTTAGAACACTATATTCTTTCATGAGATCGTTGCCTATTATTGTGCCCTCGTTATTTTGGCATATATAGAATCTCATGTTGATATATATATTGTTTATTTCTACAAGGGTAGTTTCACTTAGGTAAGCTGATGTTTTATCCCCTCTTACCCCAGTTAAATGAATCATTTTATTTGTGTGGGCTAAGGGTAAGTTTGTGATAGGTACGGCCATTCCTGTGTCTACTAGCATTTCACATTTTCTCCCTCCTATTACTGCGGGCATGTAAATTCTCCCCTCTCCCTTGCCCGCACAAATGGGTGCAGCTGGTTGTCAGCTCTGCTGACTGGGACTCCTGCAGTTCTGCAGTGTTCCGGGTGATGTTTGGGGGTACCCCATACTTTTCCCAGCATA
Organism: Chiloscyllium plagiosum; assembly: GCF_004010195.1. Taxonomy (NCBI): domain Eukaryota; kingdom Metazoa; phylum Chordata; class Chondrichthyes; order Orectolobiformes; family Hemiscylliidae; genus Chiloscyllium; species Chiloscyllium plagiosum. The sequence continues at coordinate 57,316,677 of NC_057713.1, read as the reverse complement.
CTGCTTCTATGTGCCCTGTCCTTTTGCATTGGCTGCAGTATTTTACATTGTTCCCTGGTCTGTCCCCAAGCAAAGTGTCCCTGCCGGCCACAGTTGTGGCAGGATTGTTTCATTCTATTCTCGCCTCCATTCCGGGAGGCTGCTTTGTCAGGTCTTGCCTTTATTGCAGGAGCTTCTGCATCCTGCACTCCGCTAGCCCACTCGACTAGGTCATCATAATCCTGGGACATTTTTACTTCTAATTTCAGGATGGCTTGGTGGGCGCTAAAGAGCCCATCTTTAAAAGCTTGGATGAATGCCCGGTCCCCCTGATCTGGGTTTGCTTGTCCTAAGCATTCCTGATAGACCATAAATACTCATTCTCCAGATTCAGAGGCTCCTTCCTCTTTAAGTTGCTTCATGGTCGTGATCCTGCTCCAGTTCGTAGGACCATTTCCGAGCACTCTCTGGATTTTTTCTTTAAAGTCGGTGAAGGGGCCTGCTGGGCATCTAATTCAGCTGTGAGGGCAACGGCATGTGTCCACCATCCTCCCATAAAGCCTCGGGCTGCTGTGGCATCGGGTCTGCCAGCAACCTGCCTCCACCTGTCTTCTGGGCAAGCTGCCTGGACCAGCTGGTGTATGTCCCTCAGGTGTAGCTGGTGCCCTACCCATACACTATCCAGCTCTTCCCAGGACCGGGTGTTTGCGCTCCTGGACTGTAATTTGCCCATGGAGGCCATAATCTGCTGCCTCTCCCCTGGGTGAATAGTTTATAATTCGCTTTGGTTATGATTCTGTTCCTCCTCTGGTAACGGGTGCTAAGTTATACTCTTGTAGTTTATCCCCGCTGGACGGTTTCGTAAGAGGGGAGAGAGTCAATTTCTCTCTCCTCTTGTATTCTTTCTCATGTGAATTCTAGATCCTTTATCCTGTTCTCCAACTCTTTTAACTTGTTTCTGGTCCTTTCTCCACCTACTCGTGGAGGTACTCACTTGTTCAATTAGGCTGGTATACCAACATTACCCCTACCTTTTTCATTTTATTCTGTTTCTGCTTATCTATCCACTCTCTCTGTTGTGCTAATGTCTGGGATGAGTCCCAACCACTTTTCTACATTTGCTCTGTCAACCCTTGTCTGTCTGCCTTGTATTTCTCAATAAGGATACCTGCAGTATCCCCTTTAAAATTTTGATCTGCCATTTAGCAGATTGTGTACCCCAGATACCACCAACAGTAAAGTGTTCCTCACCAGTGGGGACTTCTCTACCCCCTGGCCAATAATACTGTCCCAGCATGGTCCGTACGCCCATAGCAGCCTCGTAGTAAGGTGAGCTCTCTTCTGGTGGGACCTCTCTACCCTCCCAGCCACCACTACTGACCCAACGCCTCCCGATAGGCCTAGAAACCTACCTCTAGCCCAGTGTGCTCTCTACCGGTAAGTCTCTTTACCCTCCCAGCCACCGCCACTATTCAAGCTGTATTGTTCTACTACAGACTGCCACGGTATCACGGTTACTCACAGCGTCCATGCTCCCCACCTTGGTAACGTGTGCAACACTGAGATTTGGCTCTTGGCCAGAATGATCAACTCCTCTTCCCCACCACATTGGAAATTAAAAGTACAAACAACATCCAACTTTTAACTTAAAATCCAACTGCACTGTGCCTTGTTCACTCCTACAGAGTCCCGTGTTACCTGACTTTGCCACATGTGCTTCACAACTCCTAGTGCCCTCGGCGCTGCAATTCCCACTTCAAATTCTAACCTTTGCGTGGGAGCGCTACCCCTCTTAACAACCGGTTTAGGACAGGGCTTTTGTCAATCTACCACCTACAGTTTAGGCCACCTGCCTGCACAGCAAACACGCTTCATGTTCATTCAACCAAAAGGCATGTCAGAAAGTAAGTAAGGGCTAATCTTCAGTCCAGTCAAGGGACAGGTTATTTTCTATCGGGGGGTCCCATGTTAGTCATGGGCACATTGTCCAAGGTCTTCACCATGGTCGCTCCTCCGCTTGGTCTAGGGGTTGCACAGCAATCAATCTTCAGGGATAGCACACAAAGTCTTGGACATCATGTACCATCAGTCAGAGAGCTGCAAACGGGGCTTTGGTTAGTCATGGTGGGGGTGGCTTAATGAAGCCTAGGGCAAATACAATCCCAGGGATCCATCCATCAAGCTTTGAGGAGGGTATATGGGGCTGCTTTAAGGTTATTAATGCCACAAGGGTAGGGGAGTCAAGGTTGCAGAGGTATGTGGGTTGGAAAAGCAGAGGCATTTGTAGTGGGGACAAGGATAAACAACGACAGGGGTAAACTGAAAGAGTATGGTGGGTGCACAGAACAGCATTAAAGGAGTGCACATAAAGGAGCATCATCAAGGTGTAGTGCTATATTTCAGGGATAGGGTGCACAGCATGAATGTTCAGTGTGGTGGGTTTCCATATGGAGGGGAAAAGGGGAGGAATAGGCCTTTATGGCAGTGTTGAGTAATAGGGGACGTGAATGTTATTTTTTGTGGTGGCAGGGGGTGTAATCTGGTGACCAATCAGAGGACAGTGTGGTGTCTATCCTTTACAGTGTTCCCTGCCTTCACTTTCCAATCTTCAGATGTGAAGTTCTACAAGAAAATGGTTGGGATGATACCCACTATCGGTGGAGTCAGTGTCAGTTTGATTGGCACTAGGACATTGAAACAACAAATACATAAAGCAGCTGTTTGCAATGCCCAGCTGAGTTTAATTCGCAGTCAGTTCATTGCCTGTTTGCTGTCCATGCAGTGAGAACATGTTTAGGGCTCAGATGCTGGTCAGAGATAATTTGCACCATGTCATTGGTATTTGCAAGTTAAACTCTGGTATCTCAATGATTTTGAAGTTGGCAAAATGATATTCCAAAAAGCCAGTGTTTGACGATGGGACCCATTATTTGTCCAATTTCCAAGAATCCTATGTGAGGCCACACAACATTGTTTTATCATTTGTCATATGACTGTAATGATAGTGTAATGTTTTGCATTCGATGTGAGTCTGGGATAGGAAGGCCACCGGGTTATAGTCCAACAGGTTTAATTGGAAGCACTAGCTTTCGGAGCGCCGCTCCTTCATCAGGTGGTTATTTAAGGAAAGTTATTTCATTGGAGGCAGTGCAGAGAAAGTTCACCAGGGATGATCCTTGGTATGGAGGGATTGTCTTACGTGGAGAATCTAAACTGGCACGGCTCACTGGAATTTCGAAGAATGAGAGGTGATTTAATTAAGACATATAGAATTCTTAAGGGCTTGACAGGGTAAATACTCAGAGTATGTTTGCCCCTATGGGAGAGTCTAGGACCAGAGGGCATAATCTCAGGATAAAGGAGTACCACTTTAAGATGGAGGGAAAGACTAATTTCTTTTCTGAGGGCTAAGAGTCTTGGGATCTCCCTGCCACAGAGAGCTCTGGAGCAGAGTCCTTCTGTATATTTAAGACAGATAAATTCTCAATCAATAGGGCATCAAGGGTTACAGGGAAGGGCAGGAAGTGGACGTGAGGAATGTCAGATCAACCATGATCCTGTTAAACAGGGGAACTGGCTTGAGGGGCTGAACAGCTTACTCCTGTTCCTTTTTCTTATATGCTGTTATGGTCTAAGAGGTGACCATCATTTGCCAGGTATCTGGTGAGGGAACTGTGCGGGGTTAGCTCGGGCCAGATTTGGATGCAACAAGTGCTGGAGGAACAGGGTAGGTAATTAATGCAATTGATTGGCAAGATATGGAGGGAAAAATATGGGTGGCATGGCTCATTGGTTAGCATTGCTGCCTCACAGCGTCACGGACCTGGGTTCAGTTCCAGCCTTGGGTGACTAACTGTCGAGTTTGCACATTCTCCCTGTGTCTGCGTGGGTTTCTTCCGTTGGTCAGATTTTTCTCCCACATTCCAAAGCTGTTCAGGTTAGGTAGATTAGCTATGCTTAATTGCCCATAGTGTTCAGGGATGTATAGGCTAAGTGCATTATCAGGGAAAATGTAGAGTAACTGGGGAGGTAGGATGCACTTCAGAGGGTCGGTGTGGATTTGTTGGGCCAGATGGCCTGTTCCCACACTGTAAGGATTCTATTTTATGATTCTATGAAAACAAGTTAGGCCTTCCATCAAACATCACTCAAAAACTGAATGCAACTTGACTTAGCCAAAAAACATACAAGATTCAGCCCCTGGACTGAGCCATACCCAGCTAGCTTTATATATTATCCTCTGCTTCTAGTGCCATTAAAGTTTCAGTCAAGTAATTGAAAGATTCTCGTGTTTAGTTTCATTTTTCTGGTCGTCTTACAATTCATGCAATATTTTGAAATAAATTCCCAACAGTTGGACAACTTTGAGTTACAGTAGTAACCATGACCCCACCCTGAACAGAGAAAGATTAAGACATGAGGTGAAATCTTGACCAAATGTACTGTTTCTTCTCGACCTAATTAAAGCTGTTACCTAACATGTATTTTCTTGTTTGATTTTAGATTTGCAGCATTGATCATTGTTAACAATATTGTATTGCAGTGTGAATGATTTCCTGGTGGTGGCAGTATTGGTCTGTGGGAGGGGTTGGTTTGCTTGAACTGCAACAATAGCAGGCGCATAGACAGACTGAGGTCTGCAGTTCTCGTGCTCAGCAGTTCCACAGGAAAGGCTGTTGGTGCTGCAGGAAAGAGAGCACCAGAATCCCAGGATCACAGAGCAACCCTGGTCACAGATAAGGGGGAGGATTTTTTAGTGTGATGTTCTTGGGGATAGGGAACCGAGGTTTGGCATGAAGGGCAGTGCAGTGATGGTCATCAGGTACCCTTTCCCACTGCCGGTCCATCAAACAGACACCGGTTGCCTTTAATTGAGGGACCAATACTCCTGATCCTTCCCTACACCTCACCTAAGGTGACTGGGTGGCTGCCTGGTTTCACAGTCATGCAGGCTGCACAGCAACAGGCTGCATCGTAATTAATAATAAGTGACAGAATGAGGCCTGAAATAGAGTCATCGAGTCATAGAGATGTACAGCATGGAAACAGACCCTTCGGTCCAACCCGTCCATGCCGACCAGATATCCCAGCCCAATCTAGTCCCACCTGCCAGCACCCGGCCCATATCCCTCCAAACCCTTCCTATTCATATACCCATCCAAATACCTCTTAAATGTTGCAATTGTACTAGCCTCCACCACATCCTCTGGCAGCTCATTCCATACACATACCACCTTCTGCGTGAAAAAGTTACCCGTTAGGTCTCTTTTATATCTTTCCCCTCTCACCCTAAACCTATGCCCTCT
>NC_057713.1:57253472-57310371 GCF_004010195.1 Chiloscyllium plagiosum | reverse complement strand
TTTATCCTCCTTTAGCCATTTCAAGACATCCAGCACTTCCTCCTCTGTAATCTGGACATTTTGCAAGATGCCACCATCTATTTCCCTACAGTCTATACCTTCCATATCCTTTTCCATAGTAAATACTGATGCAAAATATTCATTTAGTATCTCCCCCATTTTCTGTGGCTCCACACAAAGGCCGCCTTGCTGATCTTTGAGGGGCCCTATTGTCTCCCTAGTTACCCTTTTGACGTTAATATATTTGTAAAACCCCTTTGGATTCTCCTTAATGCTATTTGCCAAAGTTATCTCATGTTCCTGTTTTGCCCTCCTGATTTCCCTCTTAAGTATACTCCTACTTCCTTTATACTCTTCTAAGGAGATTAGTTTGTACTTTGGGGCCTTAAATGGCAGTGATCTGGGAAAGTCGTCATTCAGAGCGACTATCTGTGAGTATGGGAATTCAGGTATGGCACCATCCTGCCGAAGTTAAATGCGCTTCCTGACTCTAAGCTCACCGCCAGCAAGAGTGGGTGATTCTGCTATACACAGACATGCACATGTTTGACATGTACACAGATATGTACGTGTGCAGATGTGTTAGTGCACAAAATAGCAGCCACATATATGGATACACATTTGCACAGTTAGACTTGTCCACTCCAGTATTTTTGGGTCCAACAAACAAATGTTTAGTGTGGGATTTTTTTTTTATTAGGGGTGAGACTAACTTTTCAAAATGCGCAATTAATCTTTGGAGATATTGGACTGGTGTTCTACGTCTCAGGAAATGGGAAGAAATAGCGAAGCTGTATGATGGATTGGGTGTAAGACCAGATTGAGAGTAGACAAGAGCTTTGACCGACTTATTCACCCAACTTCTCGGCACTACATGGGGGAGGCAATGGGCTAGTAGTAATATTGTTAGATTAGTAATCCAGAGATGCAGGCAATTTTCTGGGGTCTTTGGTTTGAATTCTGCCATGGCAGATAATGGAATTTGAAGTGAATAAAAAAATCTGGAATTAAGAGTCTAACAATGATCATGAAATTGTTGTCAGTTGTCAGGGAGAATCCATCTGGTTCACTAAGTTTCTTTGGAAGGAAATCTTTAATCCTTAAATAGTTTGTCCTACATATAACTCTAGACCCAGTGCAAATCGGTTGACAGTAACTGCATTATGAGCATTAAGGATGGACAATAAATGCTAGCCTAGCTAGTGACATCCCCATCCTGTCAATTCATTTTAAAAACAGCGAGATCCATTCCTCAAGGACCAATAAAGCTGGAGTTAAAAGAAAGGAGGAAAATTAGTGGATATTCCACGTTATGCAGAAACTTTTACAACTTTCCTCATGAAAACCTTTTAAAAAATGCTTAAAAAAATGATATTTTTGCACTTGTCATCTATGTTGGGAGTCTGTGCGTACATTCCTTCTTTTGCATATATTGCTTCACTTTCTGTATTTTTTCTTTTGTTTGTCATTTCTACTTTTGTTATTCAGCAATCATATTGCACAATATCTTCTCAATTTTCTCTCCAGAGATCTCTAGCTAAAACACATTTCCTATCACAATCCAGAAAAATAATTCCCTAATTATATGGCTGTGACAATATTGCCTCATTTATTCTTCTGCATATTTCTAGATGCAAAACTTATAGCAAATATGAAAAAAAAACAGACAGAATCATGCACTGGTAAGTAAGATTAATGGGTGTGATTTGCCCCTTCCTGGAGATGTGTGAGAGATGGTGAGAAGAGGGTAACTTTTTCTCCAGGGCAATTCACTCCATTATTTTCCCTCCTTATCACCTCAGTGATTAAGTGCTGTTCAGGAGTCTATTCCGGACTTTGTCTAATATCTGTAAGCTAGGAAGCCTATTAATTGTATAGATATTTTCTAGTCAACCTGTTCAGAGATTTTATTACAGTCTGGAGCAACACTGTTGGCTCTGAGGTAGAGACTCTATCTACACACATACAAAAACCCCTTCCCTTCTATTTTCAAATTGAGGGCTTCCTCAACTTATCAGCAATTAAGGTCCTTAAGTGATCAATTAATGTCCACATAAAGGTTTCAACCTGCCACCCTACCCTCATGAATGAGAACATGGGCAGATTTCCTAACTCAGAAGTATTGGTGGTCTGCCTCTCAGGGTGAGGGTGGTGTTGATTGTCCAACTGCACAATTTGAGGGCAATCAGAGGAAGGGGGTGACCTCTCTTAAGGCCTTGCCTCCAACCCTCTGACCCCCATTTCTCTGCAACCCCACCTCAGGACACCTTCTCACTATTGGATAACTCTAAGGAGTAGGCTTTGACCTGCAGACATTTCAGACCCAGATATAAGGCAGAGTTTGCCACAGGCCTCTCAGCATTGAAGATTCCTGTTGCATCCTCCTTTATGTCAAATTCCATTTTAAGATTTGTATTAATATGACCAAGTGCATTTTGGAACATTTCCACAAACCGCTGCTGCCCCACCCCCCTTTCTTCTCAGAAGATGTTTTGGTTATTGGTTGTTGAGGCTGCAATATGCAAATCCAGTTAGAAAACGTTCTTCTGAATTACATTTAAAATACTAGTTTAAAAGAACTGGACAAAAATAATATGATAGTGTGTCTGTCTTCCATTCAGTACCCAGTGCCAGTTCAACGATTACACAGAGCCCTTATGTCCCAAGAATTGCAATGTGTTTATCCTTAATATCTATATTTCCAGGCATTGACAGTTTCTATAGGTAAAAATTATATGCAGACTAAAAATATTAAATCAGTGCTGAAATTCAGATGTAGATGTTCTCTGATTGTTTTTCTTGCAAGCATCTCCTGGTCATGCGTTTCCTCAGATAGGTTTGTCAACTCTCTGTATTCCTCCAATTTCTATTTGCAGTGTACTCCATTTCAAAACTCTCCCAACCAGCTCTGTATGATCCCAGAGATATTAACCAACAAGGTTAAAGTCACCTTGCATTAAATTTTAAAATCTGAGGGAGAATTTTGTGCAGAAAATATTTGAATTTTAGATGAATGTTGTCAAATCTCCTGTTGTTTTGTTTTAATGCAGGCTGCGTGGAGATTTTATGCCACAAATCTCAACAGGAATGATCTCATTGCCACATGGAGATATTACGAAAGTGTCATCACCATTCCTTTCTTCAGGCATGTATGCTTGGCTCTGTTCAACTCTACAAACAAAAATGCATAATTCACTGATTTTTATTTATGATTATGTTTCTTTTTTCACTTTCATTCCCTTCCCAAATTGATCATTTATCTTAAAGCTTCAGTGTGCATGGCGTTATTATGTTCCTGATGAGAGTTCAGTTTGCGTAGCAACATGGAAGCCAATTTTGAAGGCCTTGAATACCTGAAAAAGTAGGTACCTGGGTCACTGCTTTTCCATATTTTTATTGCTGTTTTCCTTGAGTTATACCTTCATGTCTGTCTTGATTGTAATTTAAGTTATAATTTATAACAATCTGATCAATAATAAGCTTTTACAAAGCAACAAGGTGGAATTTTCATCTTTTGTTTAAAATCACAAACTGAAACTTTGCAGTTAGTTTTCCACAATTCTTTCCAAATTAATCACTCATAAAGTAAGAACAGCTTCTTATCCTTTTTAATTATTTAGTTTTTTTTCTGCAAATTGTTGTCTATTGGCTGAGTAGAATGGGATCTACCAGGCAGCCAGTGTAGTGGCTTAGTAGCTCTGTATTTGATAGCTCTGTACTTAAAAATGTACAAGCTAGGAGCAGGAGAAGGTAACTTGACCCTTTGAGCCTGCCCCATCAAGATCCCATTGTAACCTTAACTCTGCTTTCCCACCTACCCCGAAACTCTTTCACCCCCTTTCTTACCAATAAACTATCTATGTCTGCCATAAAAATAGTCAAAACTCTGGTTCTATCACCCTTTGAGGAAGAGAATTTCCTCTTTGTTATAATGGGCAGAACCTTACTTGAGGTCAGTAGTGACCCCAAGTTTTAGATTATCCCAAAAGAGGAATTATCTTTTCCACCTTGGAAGGTAGAGCTCCCTCAGCATCTTATGTGTTTTAATTAGGTCACCTCTTGTTCTTCAAAACTCCCTTCCATACAAGCCTAGTTTCTCCAATCTTTCTGTCTAACCAGCTCGTTCCAGATATTAGTCTGGTACATCTTCACTGAACTGCTTCCAAAACATTATAACTTCCCTTAAACAAGGAAATCAATGCTGAACAAAATAATCCAAATGTGGCCTCATCATGTGCCTTGGATAACTTTCCTGTTTTTGTATTCAATCCCTCCTTGCAATGAAAGATAACATTTTATTACCTTTCCTAATTAAGTGTTGTATCCACACACTAATGTTTTGTGATTCGTACCTAGAACACCCAGATTGTTCTGTATCTCCGAGCTCTGCTATCTCTCAACATGTGAAAAAACTTTTCATGCCAATGTGTACAGTGTCATAGTTTCTGACATACTTTGCTATTGGCCAGATCTCCAATCTGTATTAAGAATTATAGTACTCTACACCAATGTTCCTAACTGTAGGTCAGGTATCCATTATCGTACATCTGAAAACTGAAAAGACCTAAAAGCCAAAGGTCTTTTTGGAAGTGGACCTAAACAGACCTGCAGATGCACTGAGTTCTGGGCTTTCAGAAAAAAAAAACTTTGTTTGGCCTGAATGGACCTAAAACCATTTTTTTTGTTACTGATAGGCTGAACTCAGATTGTCTCCAGGTCCATTCGGCCTCTTTGCGGAGAAAAGTCTCTTTTTGGTCTGTTTGGGTTAAGCAAAGATTTTTTACAAAGGGACCAAACAATTAGTGAACCCAAAACTAACCGTCTTTTATCTGAAAACCTGCTGGTCCAGAAGTTTCCAAATAAATGGTTGCTGACCTGAAATAAATGTTAGTGATTTATTTCCAAGTTAAGATTTACTTTTGATGAACTTAAAAAAAAATGTGGTTTAATGATGTAACTGGAGAATCTATTTTCACCATTAAACCAATGTATTTAATAAGACATTTTAGATCCATTTAGGCTGCAGCTATATGCAATACAAAATATCTATATGAGATCGACACACCAGCCTTAACATCAGCAGAAGCCTGGGGAAACAGCATGATTGGTTACAAGTCTTACCCCAGTCAATTAAAATAACCCTGCAAAAATTCTACACTCACTGCTTTTTCAGAGTTTACAAGTTAAACAACAGCTACTTTAAGTAAGCACTTCTTTATAAAGATTAGGAGGTTTTACCAAAATGAATATTTCACAGAATGTTGCCTCAAAACAAATTTTAAAATAACGTTTAAAATTAAACACCTGACAATTGATGCCTTTGTGACAGTTCTATCTAGTGCTGTGGTGGGAGATTGTGAAAATGCAGAAAATAAAATGCTGACAAGACCGAAGTACTGATCAGCTCAGTTTTCAAATGTCCTCTAGGATACACGTACCTACAATGATGTGTATTTTTTTTATTTTTCTAGAGTACAAAAGTCATCTACTTGATGCCAGCTACTTTCTGTCTCCTTTTGTGTGGTTTGATACTTGAGATTCTCAAGAAAGCTTCTAATCTCAGCAAGCAGACAAGCATAAAACTCTCTAATAGTACGATTTTATAAGCATGCACTGGTAAAATCTGAAAATAAAAAATGGAAAGGAAGGTTAATATTGGCAGATATCCTTCATCACAATCCCTGCTGACATCAATCAGCACAATATAGGTAGCAAAGCTTTCTTTTATTTTGATAATGGCAAAATAGGTTTCAAACTATAATAAGTAATTATTACATTACTGAGCCAATTTTGACTATGGTAAGAAAGAATTGACAAACAGGTTTACATTACGGTATTGGAAAGAAAAATGTCCCAGGGGGCAAGGACAAAATTGATTTGGTCGAAGCTGAGAAGCTCTATGGGCCACCATCCATAGAGGAACAAACTTGTAAGGAACCCACTCACATCTGAATAAATTGAGAGTTATTATAATGGAGGACTTTAATTATTCAAATATAGAATGGAATAATAATAGCGTAAAAGGAAGAGAAAAGCAAGAGTTCGAGTGTGTTCAAGACTATTTTCTTACTCTGTATGTTTCCAGTCAGCAAAGAAGGAGGCACTGCTGGATCGAGTTCTTGGGAATTAGGTGGGATGCATCAAATGGATCAAATGTCAGCAGGGCAACATTAAAATGTGTGTGATCCTGATATCATACGGTCTAGCTTACCTTCAGAAAAGGACAAGGAGCAATGCAGAATTCAAGTAACTAATGGGAGGAGGACTAACTTCAATTGAGTAAGAAGGAATTTGGAAAGAATAATTGGTGCCCAAACTGCACCCTGGGGACAGTCAAGTTACATTTCCAGAGGAGGGAAAAGTCAGGCAAACAAATTTAGAGCCCCACTGAATGACCAAGGAGATGGAGAGGAAAACAGCAGAAAAAGGGTGCATTTCACAGATATAAGGAACATGAATAGGCTACTTTGACCTTTAAGCCTGCTTTTCCAGTCAATAAGGTCATGGCTGATCTGAGTTTTAACCACAGCTCCATATTCCTCATAATCTTTCATTCCCTTGGGTAATCAAGAATGTTATCTACCTCCACTTTAAAAATATTCAAATATTCTGCATCCACTACCTTTTGAGGAAGTAAATTCTAAAGACACTGGACTCTAAATTTCCTAATCTCCGTCTTAAATGGTGACCTTTTATTTTTAAACCATGACCCTAGTTTTAGTTGTATCAATGGATAACATAATTGAGAGCCAGGTTGAAGGTAACAAGTTCAGAGGGGAGGTGAAGAAACAAGTAAGAGAAGTAAAGGGGGAGAATGACAAGACAGAGAGATGGCAATGCAAACATTGTCTGTAGGCACATTAGTAATCAAAAGGCGCTGAAAGGAATAAAATCAAACATTAATCTCAAAGTGAGTCAATGCATGGGTGCAGTGGTATGGCTGAGGTACTAAATGAGTACTTTGCATCTTATATTTAGGAAGGAAGACGTTACAGCCAAACTCATTGAAAGAGGACATGGTTGACAGGCTAAAAAAAGATTAAGTGGAGGTAATTGGTAGACTGGCTATACAAAAAGTTCTGGATTAGAGGTGCTGGAAAAGCACAGCAGTTCAGGCAGCATCCGAGGAGCAGTAATATTCCTGATGAACGACTTTTGCCCGAAACGTCAATTTAACTGCTCCTCAGATGCTGCCTGAACTGCTGTGCTTTTCCAGCACCTCTAATCCAGAACTTTTTGTATAGCCAGTCTACCAATTACCTAGTTCAGGCAGCATCCGAGGAGCAGTAATATTCCTGATGAACGGCTTTTGCCCGAAACATCAATTTAATTGCTCCTCAGATGCTGTCTGAACTGCTGTGCTTTTCCAGCACCTCTAATCCAGAATCTGGTTTCCAGCATCTGCAGTCATTGTTTTTACCTATAGAAAAATTGATAAATCACCAGGATTGAATGAGATGCACTTAAGGACACTGAATGTTACAACGGTGGAATTTACAGAGGTACTAACCATAATTTTACAAACCTCTTTATATATAGAAGCAGTGCTGGGGGCCTAGACGATTACGAATGTTGCACCGTTCTTCAAAAGAGGGTGTACGTGGATTAACTCGGCAACAAGAGGCCAGTCAGATTAAACTGGTGATGGGGAAGCTTTCAGAAAACATGCTTTTATTAGCAGTCCCTCAGGCAAATGTGGATTAATTTAGGAAAGCTGACAAAGTTTGTGAAGGGAAATTATGTTTAAACAGCTTAGTTGAGTCCTTTGATGAGGTAATGGAGGAAATTGATGAGGGTGAGGCAGATGATGTGGTCTACATGGACTTCCAAAAACAATTTTATAAAGTGCAACATAAAAGGCTTGTAAACAATGTTGCAAGCTTGTGGAAGAAAAGGGACAGTAGCAGCATGTGTGTTTAAATGGCTGTACGATAGGAAACAGACAGTGGTGGTGAAAGATTATTTTTCAACTGGAAAATGTAAATTGGTTCCTCAAGGGTTGGATCCCTAATTTTTTTAATAAGTTAAATCCCCCACTTACCATTGGCTTAGTCCATATTGATTTGCTTTAAACTCATTCAGAAAACAGGGAATATTTATCAGTTTGATATTAGGAAGTTCACTGTAACATTACTTGTTACAAACTTCCTGTTCTATGACCTGCACATCCTAAATGCACATATGATAGTCCCCCACCCCCACCGCTTTTTTAGGGTCAGGGCACCTCTTCCCTCTGATCCTGTCCTCAGTCTTAGGGACCCTCTTTCCCCCCAGCTCCCACTCTAACCTGGTATATGCTGTCACAACTAGGGGCTCCTTCAACTGGTTCCTCCTCCACCATTCCCACTCCTGCCCTGACTTTCTCAACTATTACCTGCACTGAACAACTTCTGCCACTAGAGAGAGCTTGGTCAACCTGAAACCAGGCACCTGGTGAACTTAATATTTTTTGATGTTTAGTTTTCATATTTTAAATGTATTTCTTTTATGTTTTTAATTTTATTCTATTTTGAAGTGATTCCCTTTATGAAGCAGCATTTCAACTTTTTTTTCTGCTCAGGAAGGCCCAAAGTAGCTACAGTAATTATATTCAGTGGTTTAGATTAGATTAGATTAGATTACAGTGTGGAAACAGGCCCTTCGGCCCAACAAGTCCACACCGACCCGCCGAAGCGAAACCCACCCATCGCCCTACATTTACCCCTTATCTAACACTACGGGCAATTTAGTATGGCCAATTCACCTGACCCTGCACATCTTTGGACTGTGGGAGGAATTTCAACTTTTTTTTCTGCTCAGGAAGGCCCAAAGTAGCTACAGTAATTATATTCAGTGGTTTACTTTTAATAAATTATTGCATCCAGGAATGAGCAGCACTACACATGTATGGTTCAGTGTTTCAATTCGTATTGTGTATCTGGGGAAGATGTCTAAATGTTTTAATATTGATTCGGGAATCTATGATACTTACCTAAAAATAACTTTAAGTGAAGTTATGTTGCAACAACTTTAAGTGAGGACTTACTGGACATATTAATGACAGAATTGGGTATACAGAACGCAGTTTCAAAATTTGTAGATGACACAAAATTTGTAAATATAGTGAACTGTGACCACAGTTCCATCAAATTTCAAAAAAAGGCTGGCAGAATGGGCAGACAATTGGTTTATGAAATTTAACAGAGAGAAATAGGAAGTGATTCATTTCTGTAGATCAAATGAGTATCTGGAGTTATCTGTTCACAGGTTATTGGTAGTGGCAGGTTATTGGTAGTGGCAGAGCAGGTTGAGAGAACTTTTAATAAAGCACATGGGATTCTGAATTCTATAAATCAGGAGGAAATTCTATTTTAGCATCAGCTGGAGTATTGCATCTGATTCTAGTCACCAGATTTTGGGAAAGATGTGATAGTACTAGAAAGGATACAAAAGAGTAGTTCCAGCAGTGAGGTTATGTGGATAGATTGGAGAAACTGGGTGTATTCTTCTTGGGACTCTTTGCTACCTTCTTCCCAGCACACACACCCCGCCACCACCACCATTTATCTCTCCACCTAGAGGCTTCCTGCCTCTATTCCTGATGAAGAACGTTTGCCTGAAACGTCAATTTTCCTGCTCCTCAGATGCTGCCTGACCTGCTTTGCTTTTCCAGCACCACTCTGAGCTAAACTCTGGTTTCCAGCATCTACAGTCCTCACTTTTGCCCTGTCTATTCTTCTTGGAGAAGATTAAAAGAGATTTGGTATAAGTGTTCAAAATCAAGAGATTTCTGGACACATTAGATAGGATGCAACATTCTGTTACCAGGGAGAGTGAGGGCCAGTGGACACCAATTTGCTATAGTTGACAAAAAAAAGTGATGGCAACATGAGAGGAAGTTTTTCCATGCAATGATTGGCTGAGCTGTCAAATCTGTGAGTGTGTTATCCAGGCCTTCAAAAAACAATTGGACATCAGTAACCAGCAGCGTCTGGCCACATCAGGTACAGGTACTGCCCAGGGACAGGCACCCAGCCCACTGTTTGGACCCAGGTTGCCTACCAGAGATGCTTGCTTCCTCTCAGCATATTTAACTAGTGCCTAGCAGGCCTTCTCTTGCAGTACCAGTTGGTGCATTCATACATCCAGGCAGTTGATTGTTGTTCAGCCATCCCAGGACATGAGCATGGTGTCATACGGGAGTGTACCCATCACTATCATACCTGTATCATAAGCATGTGTCCCAAACACGTTACGTCTGCTGTAAGCAGTCAGCCATGTTTGAAAGTCTTTGACGAGTAATAATCAGTGCAGTCCATGGTGGGTGGGTACCCATCTGTACAACTAGTCAAGGGCAGCATCCTATACCAGTCCCAGGCTTTGGCCAGACTCAGGTGTCCATTGTCAGGGTAATTTTGCAGGGAGAGGTCATTGTCAGTCTACTGTTCCCCTGGGGTCCAGTGCAGGAAGGAAGACTACTGTGGTCAAGGACCTGGGTAGGTCTTGGCTGGTGCTGGCAGGACATGTTACTTGAGTGGTGGGGCATGGTCATCCCATCAGGTCTACTCACAGAAAATAAAGGGGAGATGTGGGGAGTGGGGAGTAGAGAATGCAGGCAGGTGGAGCCACAGATTGGGTGAGGGCCTGAGGGAGCATGCAGGGAAGATGACGGTGATATATGCAGTTCAGGCATATTCAGGCCCATGGCAGAGGATGCTCACTGGCACCTTCATCATGAAGCAAAACAGAAAGTGTGCCATGGAGAAGAAAACAGCTGCCAGCATTCTTGGAGTGGGCAGGGTAAGCATGTCAGTGGGTGAGGATGGGCAGTGCAGCTATGACTGATTAGTGGGCTTTTAAAGGGGAGGAACACTGGCCAGTGACCCATGCACTGGTCATGACACAGTTTACACAAAGTTCCTATTGCCTGACCATTCTGCAATATGAACTCTGTCAGTGTGTCACAGCCACTGTTGGGGAGTTCACTGAGAGCTGGGCACACAGCCAACTGAACAGACAGGGGCTTCCTCAGGTTTTGGAAAGCCTTAAAAGTTATACACACACTTTGCTCCTCCTGCATCAATGTTATATACTGGCAGTTAGAACACCCCCCCGTTCATTTGCATCTCAGTACCCCTGAAGTGAGACCAAAAGGGTCAATGAAGCATCTGGTCCCTACACAGAGACAAAAACAACCACTTGAACAGTGAAAAACAAATACTTTCAATGCAATTGTGAAATACTTACAGAACAATGTCACCTGTGCCACTGATATACTCTCAGTACATTCTCCGCCTCAGAAATCCTCTGATGGGGTGGAGAGAGCCTACTTGCTATTGGCCCTTGAAGTTTGTTTCAGCCTTCATTGGGTGACACCATGGGGGTCGTCTCCTGCCTGGGCCTGAGCAGGTTTCTGGTTGCTGGCAGTGGCCTGGGCTGTTTCTCCTTCACCGACTTGCAGAGCTCTCTCTGTGTGGTGCTCACCAGCCTGCGTTCCCACGCTTGAGCTGCACCTAAAGACCCTCCCAAGGTTTCAGTATCGGAATTGGTAGAGGGTGCAGGGGAGTAGCCTTGTTGATGCTTCCTTCAGAACCTGGATATTTGTCATCCTCAGAGGTTGAGGGCCTATCTCTGGGGGAGACAGTAAGAGAGAGGAGGACTTCACTGCAGATGTACTCGGAATACTGGTGCACCTGTGAGACCCAAAAGGTAGGAGGCATCCCAATCACCTGCTTCATGCCAGAGTTGCAGTGGAATGGTACATTGGACTTACTTGGTTGCTGGGAAACAAAAGTCTCTGTCTGCACAGGAGCATTCCCAGTCTATTCGGGATGGTTGGGGGAAGGGGGGGGCGGGTGTCGAGGACCCTCTCCTCGCACTGCATGAGGACATGGTTGACCTCCTCCTCAAACACCCCCACACACGTGCCCAAACCAACCCCAACACCTCCCCCACCCACACCCCCAAACTAATCCCACACCTCCCTCACAACCAAACCTCTGCCAACCACCCACACCCACCCAAACCAACCCAACACCTCCCCTACCAGCACACCCCATCAACTGCCCCCACATCTTATCCCCTCAACCACCCTCCATTCCCTTCGCCCAACCACCCCACCTTCTCCTGAACCACCTTTACTCCTCCCATACCCACAACCTCCAACCAACCCCACACCTCCTCCCCCAACAATCCCCACACACCCCCTCCCCACCTGTATATTGTAGCTCCACTGTATTATGGGATGTCTTCACCTATAATAACATAAAGGGGGTGTGTGAGTGAAGCTCAACAGGATGGCGTAGCTATAGGCCTGGTTCATGTCAAGGAAATGGGTTGAGATGTTCTGAGGGAGTGAGGAACCAGCGGGAGGGGATGCTTGAAGGTTTGGGAGGATGGGGGTAAATTGGAGAGGGGAGTTAAGGTGTTATTGAGGAGGCAGGGAGAGGTCTGAGCTTAAGCCTTGGTGGGAGGGGCTGGTGGCTGGGCAGGGATGGAGTGAGTCTAAGGGAGCAGGGAGCAAAGGGTGGTATTACTCTGGTGGAGCAGAGATGGTCAATGAGCTGCTTGTACCACTGCAGCCCGATCCTCCACACCTACAAATGACACTGACCTGGATGGTGATCTCCGATTAAGATGGCATCAATGGGTGTTGTGGTCTGATAGCCATCCTGGAAGATGGCACCTCTGATTTGAAGCATGCCATCTACCAGGGCCTCTAGGTGGATGTGGTGCCAACTTCCCCTTCGCATCTGTTTCTCCTCAGTCCCCAGTGACAATCGGACCAGCTCCCAAGTGCCAGTGCTCTCCCAAGTCCAGAAAAGATTTTCAAAGATGATGTGAATGCAAGGGAAGCTGGGGTTAGAGCAATATCCAGTGAGTAGAGAGTTGCTCAGGGAATGGCACATGGTGCCATGGGGCAGTTTGGATGTGAATGACCCTACAGAGTGGTGTAGGAAGTGACTGAGGCAAGTTTGGTATAATACGGTGAGACACGTTACTGGATCTCATGGCGACATTCCCTCCAAATAAAACACAATGCAACTCTTGCTTAGCCGTACCAGTATAGGATTCAGCCCTAGGTTTTTGGACTAGTCTGTGAATCAGTTCTCCCAAGTTTGGCACACATCCTCAGATGTTAGTGAGAAGTACGTTGTGGGGTTGACTGTGCTTGGGTGCCTTGGTTGACAATGAGTGGTCCTGGTTCATTTTGCTTTAGTTCTGTATGTATTCGAATTGAGATGTGTTGTTATAGTAAGTGCTTTTTAAGCATGAGTCTGAACTTCCGTTTTGAAAATTTGAGTGAAGAAGGTGAATAGTTAAGTTCTTTTCCCCAGGCTAGAGGAGTTTAAGGTGAGAGGGCAAAGATTTAAGAGACCTAAGTGACAGCTTTTTAACACGTGGTGCATGTATGGAATGAGCTGCCAGAGGAAGTGGTGAAGGCTGGTTCAACTACAACATTTTAAAAGGCAGCTGGGTGGATATATGAATAGGAAGGGTTTAGAGGGATATGGGCCAAATACTGATAAATGTGACTAGATTAAATTAGGATGAGGATTTAGGATATGGTCGGCATGGATGAGTTGGACCAAAGGATGTGTTTCTGTGCTGTACATCTCTATGATTCTAAGCTTCATTAATAGAGGAAAATGTATAAAAGAGTCAATGTGCTAAATCTCAATATTCCACAGCACTGTCTCAATTATCTTATTACTGAAGCTCTGGCTATATTTCTAGTGGAACCATAATATTTTGCATTTTTATTTTGTGCTTTGCGCAAAATGATGTACTGGGGTGACATTGTCTGGGATGCTCAATAGGAAGGGGGAAAGGCTTGCTCAGTGTTCCTCAGTTTTGCAGCTATGGAGGAAAGCAAGGACATTTGAGAGTTTCAAAGTGCGGTAGTACAATGCCTGAAAACTCTCAACCAGTCGTGGAGCAAGACGGTGTAGCAGCTGAGTGGACCCCAGACAGAATATAAAAGAATGTATGGTTGAAAAAGTTTGCACAGAAAGGAAGGAAAACATCTGAGGGGGATATGGAAACCAGCAAAGGAGTTTTAAGTCAAATGCACTCAGGGATGTCAAAATATGTGTTTGAGATAAATTATAAGTAAGAGTGCTAGATGAAATAGATATCACTTTTGGAACTCTGATTTCACGATAGACACAGTAAATTCAAGGATAGTTCCCCATTTATCAGCATGCTTCAGACAAATGAAGTTGACAACTAAAGCTTAACAGTCCTTGTTTTCTAAACAAGCAACAAAAGGGAAGGCATGTTTGCCATCTTCTGACAAAGCACAAGAATTCATTAACAGACAGTGAAGTGATTAAAGAAGCACTGATGGTGGTGGTTGTCTCTTTATTTAAAGTCTTTAAGAACAAAGAAAACATAATAATGGCAAATGGCAATAGGAAAAGAATGAAATATTTGTCCAAAAATGTCTTTCAGAAACTACAGCAGGACCTGAAGAACTGTGAATGTTTCTCACTGCAGTTCAGTGATGCCATCTACATGACTGACAACAGCCTAGCTGATTGTTTTGGGCATGTGACTTTTAAGGATATAACAACTTCTCATTATTTCTCATTATTTTGCCCTTTAAAGAGAAAGTAAGGAATGAAGGTGTTAGCACTGAATTCAAAAGGTACACGCTTGAAACCAATTTCCAGTCAAGAAACTGGTTTCCATCACATTTTAGGAGAACACCAACCATACTTAGCACAAATGCTTTGTTGTATTTTGCGGAAATGATCCTAATTTTTCCTCTTTAGTCAGATACTGAATGATCCACTAGCAAGCATTAGAGAATAAAGTTATGGGCATTTTTCAGATAATGAAAGTCGTTAATATTGTCAACTCTATTTGAGCAAGAGTCCTGCTTGTTTAAATCTTTCTCCTCCAATTCAATTCTGTGTATGTTGAACTAAATCTCCATGCTGATGTGAAGTAGGTAAGTTGAGGGAAAATCCTGCAAAGGCTTTTAGGTATCAACAAATTGTCACTTTTCTTAAATCAGGGAATGAATTATGCAGTGACAATACATGGATGCTTGACTTCAGGTTCATTACAGACATAATGTTAAAGTAAACATACTGAACTGTGAACTGCAGAGAAATGTTTGAGACTTAGCACATATAATCACTGCTATGAATGCATTCCAATTGAAACTGAGTCTGTGGTCCTCCCAGTTAAAACATAAAAATTACAACACTGACTGAATCTGGAGAAAAGAAACGAAGGACAGAGATAAGTAGTTCCACTGTGAAATCTGTGAAAACCTGAGAAAGCTAGCACAGCAATTCACAGGCAATTTCAGGATTTCGATGTGATGGAACAAATCATCATGTTTGTCTCAAATCCATTTCTTCAAGTAAACGTTGGTGAGTTGGCTATCAAATTCCATCAAATGTTTGATTTACAAAGTGGTGGAGTAGAGATGGAGATAATTACTGTGTAAAATGAAATTGAGCTGAAAGTCAGATCAATGGACAGAGATTTTTGGAAACTCGAACAGAGAAAATTTCTCATTCCTTTCATCATGTGCTTTTAAAGTGAATGCTTACTTTGACTCCACTTACCTCTGTGAGGCAGCATTCTCCCCCAAATTAAAATAAACAAGTCCAAGTACCTCACCACTTCAGAGATACCCATTTGATGGACTCAGAGTCACAGATTTGCAGCACAAAAAAAACCTTCCAGCACAATGTCCATCAACTTGTATGCTTTGGCATTGCACGTGGACATCTAAAATACTTATTCAATGTTATGACGGTGTCTTCCTCGACCTCTCTTACAGGCAGTGAGTTCTAGATTCCCACCATCCTCTCAGTGAAAACATTTTTTCTCAAATCTCTTCTAAACCTTCTTACCTTAAATCTATGCCAGCTGGTCAGTGATCCATCCATCAAGGGGACAAATCTCTTATTGTCTGCCCTAATTATGCCCCTCATAACTTTATACATCTCAATCTCTTCTAAACCTCCTCTGTTTTAAGAAAAACTCCAGTCTGTCCAAACTGTCGCCAGAACTAAAACTCTTGAGCCCAAACAACATCCTGCTAAAACTCCTCTGTGCCCTCTTCAGTGCAATCACATCCTCCTCTAATGTAGATTATAAAACTGCACACGGTACTGTGGCCTAACCAAAATTTTATATGATTCCATCAATGTCCCTGCTCCTAAACTCAGCCGTATATGATATACTTGTCTTTATTAGTCAACTACTTTATCCACCTATAACTTAAGAAACTGGTGTACATGCATACTAAGGTCTCTCTGATCCTCAGTCCTTCCCAGGATCCTACTGTTTGTCATGCCCAAGTAAATCATCTCACAATTATTTGGATTGAATTCCATTTGCCACTGATCAGTCCATCTCACCAATTTGACTATATTCTCTTGGATAAAGTCGAAGGCTATTCTCCTCACTGTTTACCACCCCACCAATTTTCATATCATCTGCAAACGTACTGATCAAAGCTCCTACATTCAAGTCTAAATCACTTATATAAACCGCAAACAGCAAGGGTCCCAACACTGACCCCTGTGGTACCCGACTGCATACATTGTTTTCTGCTGGAAAATAGCTCTTAACCCATCATCCTCTGCTTCCTGCCACTCAGCCAACTGATGGTCCAATTTGCCAAATTCTCTGTATAAGACTAACATCTCAAACTACAGCCTGACTTTAAGGCACTAGCACATAATGTGCAATCACAGGTGTAACTCTAAGACTTGCTGAGTAGCGAATAAAATAAATAATTATATATACTTGATTTAGATTTATATAGCACCAAAATTAAACTGTTTATTCAGTATTCTGTATGGAATAGATTCTGGGTTGTACTTAAATTGAAAAAGTGATGGTGTGCTTATAAAGGTTGGAGACCCTTATATGTGGTGGAGACCAATCTTCCTCTGACGTTTCTTAAGGAGAAGTCTGTTCATTGAATGCATTGCCATTCTTTTTAACACAGCCACGTGTGCAAAGTAACCTGAAAGGCCAGCCTGTAAGGGGCTTACATGGATCTTCCAGGTTGCAACTTGTAGGAGTGAAGACTGTATTCTGCTAGATGATTCTTTGCATTAATTGATAAGATGCAGCTGCCATAAGCAAAGCCAGCAATTGTTCTCCATCCCTAATTGCTCTTGGGAAGATATTGATAACTACAGTCTTGAACCATTGAACTTCATCTAGCACAGGTACATCCACAATGTTGTTAAAGAAGGAATTCCAGGATTTTGATCCAATGACAGTGAAGAAATAGTGACATAGTACCAAGTTAAGACATTTGCTATGTAAGGGTGTAAGTGTGCAAATTAGTTAATCTGAGGGGTGTCTTAAACAGCACCCACTGTGCTGATGTCAGGCAGATCTGACTGGAGACCTACTTAGCACCTTCCGAGGGAAGCAGATGCATGTTGCAGATTCCTGATGAGGTTGCCATAACAAAGTTTGACATGCTCAGAAGTTATCAGTCCAGTAGAAACATGTTATGTAACAAACATGCCCTTTGATCAAATCAAGCAAACTATTGAATAAGGTGGAACTGCGAAGAGTTGCAAGTTGTAGAGATGGAAGGATGGCCCAAAAACATCAAGGACACATCTGTTGCTAAAAGAACACATAAGGGACATAGACACAAATTGGTAACCTGATATATCATATGGTACAAAAGGAATAAAGTCATTATCCCTTAGGAATTGTTAGGAAAGATGCTAACATGTATTGATGAAAGCCACCATGGAATTGAGTCAAGTCTGAAGCGAGCAAGAGATGTGCTCTGCTGACTAAATATGAGCAGCAAATTCAAAGACCACATCAGCCAGGGCAGTGCTTGTAATGGGTATCAAGTTAAGCAAGTTAGAAACCTGCTGATTACACAAGACAAGACAGACAGACCACGGATGGGAAGAGACCAGTTTACACTAACAGAGATTATTTTGTCATTGTTAACTACTGTTCTTCGGAAGTGGACCAACTCATTTGAATGACCAGCACTGAGATTGTTGAATACTTGAAAGTTCACTTCAGTCATTTCGGCATTCCCAACATTATCATGAATGATGATGGCTCTGTCCATGAGTAAAGAATTCAGTCACTTCATAAATGATTGGGAAAGTCAACACTGCATATTATCTGTACACTATCTCCCACCAAGTGGAAAGTCTGAGGTGGCAATGAAAATATATAATGGAATCATAGAAAGAAAGGTCATGTAAATCCTGCACAAATGTATACAAGGCAATCCTTGAGTGGAGAAACACACCTATTGAACACATGAAGAATAGTCCAGTACAAAGATAATGCCGCACCCAAACTACTCTTCCAATTCCAAGTAAAATACTAAGCCCAGGTGAATTGACAAGACTGTTAAACCATTCCCAGAGTTGAGCATTGGAGAGTCAGTCAAAGTGTAAATCTTCAATGCTCTTAACAAAAGCTTGCTAAATGCTAATTTGGGACCTGTATTGATCCAATGTCACTTCATCATATGCAGTGGATGACAATGATCAAATATACAATGACAACTGCAGACATAAACACACAGCTGGAAAAGCTGGTCAGGAAGATATGACTCATCACCTGCACAAAACAATCATCAGATCCAGAGGTCCACAGCAACTCAACGACAAAAATGGAGTAAGAACAGTTACCAAAGCAACAACAAATAACACAAGAATAATGCACCCCATGCCCCCACCACCAAGTGTTGAACAGCTAACAACAACATGCATACTATTAGGAGATCAGCACAATTTCAAGATTGTGTACACAACACACAGAGGCTGATGAGAATAACAAACTGCTAATGCATGAGACCAATTTGGTAACTTTGGTAACTCAAATTGTGCATAATAACATATAAAATATGTATTTTTTGAATAAAAAGTAAGATGTTTGGATTAAAATATGAACATGTACAAATGTCCTTCTGTGACCACCTATGAAGTATCGATGTTGTCAGCAACTATGCTTCTGACACATCAGTAAAGATTCCATTCTGACCAGACTGCTGTTTGTAGTTCTCAGAGCATGCAGGATGGTGATGGTAGGATTCAATGAAGATAGGATTCAAGAATGATTCAGTGATGTTTAGATACCACTAAACATCAGTGGTGAGAGTTCGAGTCTCTTCTGTCAGAAATCGACTTGCCTGGAACAGCTTGAATATTGCATGTGAAGGATGAAGGAAAAAAGTTACGTTGTGGTGAAAATGTATTTGTGCAAGAATTGCATTATCAAATTGCATTATTACTTATTCAGAAATGTAAACCCTCCCTGAAATAGCTGCAGAAAAATGTCTAAAGAGTTGTTGGTGGAAAGGCAGTGAAGGAATGATTGCATCATGTGCTACAATCTGACCCATAGACAGCCGTACTTCCATTTTTGTCATAAGAATTGTCTTTGAACGTAGCTACAAAGGAGATCATTATATGGCAATCATCTCTTGCTCACCAACCAGGAAAGATTGCTATAGGATGGCTAGGTACCAACATACTTGTAATTCAAATGGATTAAAAATGCTAACAGTTGTCACTCTTAAATACAAAAAGTGTTGGCAAAAAGGCAAACCTGCATTTCAATATGCACCTGACACCAAAACCAAATTCATTGCATTCATAAATAGTGATTGTGATGTCTCTATTGCATTTCAGATGCTTTTATTTTCAATGTAAAGTCAGAAATGTGTTGAGTCAGATAACTACATGAGCAGCTTCTAAATAATTACCCATGAGACTTGCTCCATTTATTGCCTGAGTTTTTGTTTCTTTTTCCCTTACCTTGTGCTAGCAACACATGAAATTCAGGATTGAACAGTGTCACAAAGAGTAATTGTCTCCCATAGTGGGATTCAGCAATAGCACTGTAATCACCACAGGGATATATGTTATGAGTCATCCTCAGAGCCTAATGATGTGTGTCTGAACATGATTTTTGAGCATCTCCAGTGGATCACTGAGTATTATTCAGTGAATTGCTGAATTGTGCTGCTTGCATAGTCCTGTTTTGATCCTTGCCCCGTGCTCTGTCAATTCATTTCAGCCAGGATGGGGGGGAAATATTTTGGAATAACACTCTGAATCCAACTTTGGGGAAGGGAAAGGTGAAGTTGGTCAGACGCCTTCCAGAGTATATTGGAAGAGGATTCGATACCCTGTTCTGGGTTAGGCTGTTAATTCCACATCAATTCTTGTAATATATTTGGATTTTCAGAAGGTGTTTGATAAAATACCACGCATTTAGGCTACCTAATAAGCCAAGAGCCCATTGTGTTGGAGGTAGTATAATAGCATGCACAGAGAATTGTCTAAGTAACAGAAGATAGAGAGTTGGGGATAAAAGGGGGAAGAGGCATTTTCCGGATGGCAAACCGTAATGTTCTGAGGCAATAATTATTTACATATTAATGACTTGGATGAGGAATGTAAATGTACCATAACCAAGTTTGCAGATGACACAAAACTGGCTGTGAAGGTAAGTGGTGAGGTTTACACAAAGAGTCTGTAGAGAGATTGAGATAGTTTAACAACTTGGCAGATCTATGTAGAAAATGTGAGATCATGCACTTTGGCATGAAGCAGAGAGGAACTAAATACATTTAAATAGAGAAAGACTGCAGATCAGAGGGATTTGGTAGCCCTTGTCCATGAATCAAAAAAAGCTAGTACCTGGGTAATAGTAAAGGCAAATGGAATATTGGCCTTTAAATTCGAAAGAAATGGAGAATAAAAGTAAAATAGACAAGCCACTAGTCAGACCACAGTTGAAATACTGTGAATAGTTTTGGATCTCTTCTATAAGGAAAGATATACTGGCATTGGAGGCAGTCCAGAGAAGGTTCACTAGGCTGATACCAAGTATGGGGGATTGTCTTATGAAGAGAGGTTGAGTAGATTGGACCTATCCTACTTGTATCTGTGGGAATATAGAAGAATAAGAGGTGACCTTAGTGAAATATGCAAAATTCTAAAAGGACTTGACAGGGTAGATGCAGAACAATTATGTCCCCTTGTGTGAAAATCTCACACCAGAAGGTGTAGTGATTGTAATGAGGTCAGCCAGGTGTACCTTATAGAATATGAGTTTCTTGATTGGAGCTGTTAATCTGGTCCAATCAGGGAGCCCTGACTGATAGATATAGACAGGAGTGTCAGATGTCCTGTTCACTCTGAGACCTGGCTCTGAGGAAGCTGGATCAGTGTCAAGGACACTCTATGTATAAATAAAAGGTGACTTGATGATGGGATATAGGCCTCTATGGAATTATTTCAGAAGGTATAATTTCCAAATAAGTGATCACACATTTAAAATAGAGATAAGGAATTTCTTTTAAAGGGTATTAAATCTGTAAAATTCTTTACCACAGTGTGCAGTCAAGGCTTGGTCACTATGTACATTCAAGGCTGAATTGGACAGAATTTTAATCAGCAAGAAGGTTATGGGTAAAAGGCAGGAAAGTGGAGTTGAGGATTATCTGATCATCCATGATATCATTGAATAGTGAAACAATTTAAGGGCTGAATGGTCTATTTCTGTCCCTACTTATCGTCTTTTAGTCTTAGTCATAAATAAAAAAAATTGGGTAAAGCACTAGTGGCTATTTTAAATCCAAGAAACTGGAAGGAATGAGTAAAAACAACATCAATAAAATCTGTATGCATATTTATTTTAAAATTGCAATATTTTGAAGTTATTTTGGGCTACGTTTGATAATCCCTTAACAATTATGATTAAACTGTGTCCATTTCTCCCAATTCAGGCTGTATGCAGGTAATGAACATGATTATAGTTGAAACTTTATTGCTGGAACAGCACAGCAGGTCAGGCAGCATCCAGGGAACAGGAGATTCGACGTTTCGGGCACAGGCCCTTCTTCAGACATGATTATAGTCAATCCTAAATGTACTGTTGGGTGGCTGAATGCCACGGCTCAGACTTGAAAGCTCTAACTCAAAACCAATCAGTATTTATTAAATCAGAAGTGCAATGTGGTTGAACCAAGTTGTGGAATTTATTGAGGAACTCATTCTAATGTGGCAAAGGATGTAATACAGTCAAGTAACACTGTTTATATCTTTGCAATCGTGAATTTGCTTACCTGTCCAAAGCATTCTACACACAATACCACCCATTGTTACCCATCCAGTGCCTGAATACTTATCCATAGTTATAGGGGCCAAAACTGTCAAACAAAAATTTCAAAAATGTGGAAATGCACAGAATGTGCAGATTGATCAATGATGACGTCGTCAAGCTCTAGTGTATTTATCAATTTGGACAGTGCACACTGCACATTCATTGCCATTTTATAGGTATTATAAGTATTTGTTTCCACACTGTAGGGAATCTAATCTAATCTAATCTTAATTCACCTCAGTAAAAGTCTATCAGGAAGAACATATTAAACCTGATGATCAGTTCACCTTGTGATTCATGGAATCTCGCTGCCTTGTTTGCCTTCATAATAGTGATTGTGCTGGAAATAAATGGACATTTCGACATGTTGAGGGCATGTTAGGGCACTTCTTTTAGTAAATGACTTGTTCCAAAATATTAGACCGAGAACAAATGTACCAGTGTTTGCACAGGACGAAAGAGCAATGTAAAACTGAAGAAAGATAAAGGTCTCATTCTGATCCTGAAAAAACTGAAATTAATTTTGTTCCTTCTTTTCTTAGTTTATTATACTGTTCCTCCAGTAGTAAATCTTTGTATTTCATAAAAATATTGTTTCATATTTTATTGAATTTTAGCTTACACTTAGTGTAGCAGATATCCAAATATTGAATGGTTGGAATCTAATCCAATACAAAGCCTGAAGACTGTTCATGATTTTGCATTTGCGAGGCTTTCTGAGAATGTGCTCCTGTAACAGTGTGACTTTAATGTGGTGGCACAATCTTAGGACACTGGACTTGAAGATCTTCTGGTTGCACTGAGGGCCTTCCCTTAGGAGGTGCACAGGAAGAAGAGATGGGCTTTACACACAGGAGTTCAGAAGGTACTGCTGACATACCCCCAGAAGGCAAGAGACCGGATGAATTGCAGAGGACAGTGCCAGGGCCTGAACCCTGAGGACATGGATACAGCTCTGCAGAATCTTCAGGGAGCTCACACAAGTGGTCTAATTTAATGAATGAACCTTCAAATACCATTTCTCAACAACGTCCCCAATACTCTCCCACACAGGTTCAATGCACCACTCTTTCATCTACTGCCTACCAACAAGCTCTATCAATCAGAGTTCATACTTAACATTCACAGCTTCACCTTACCCGAATACACAGACTGGTAACCTCACACTCACTTTCACAGTTTTCACCTGCTGCCAGCTGTGTAGCTGTGACAACTGTATCCCCCAAATATATAGTATTACACTTTCGGATATATGTCTTGTTCTCTTGTAGGGCAAGATGATGCATAATTTGAAGCAGCAGAAGTTAACCAGTTGGGAACAGGCCTGGCTGCAAGTGGGAGAAAAGATGTTTGGTCTCAATAGGCCAAACATTAAGGTAAACAAGTCCCCAGGACCTGATGGGTTCTATCTCTGAATGCTGAGGGAGTCAGGTAAGGAAATTGCTGGGGCCTTGTGTGAAGTTGATTGATTTAGATAAAAAATGGGAAGAGGCTCAGTTGGTGCACGAGTACTGGTTGGGCAGAATTGCCTGTTTCTGTGTCATATAATAAAGGAATGAGCATTATTGGCTCATATTCTGACAGTGACAATATTCTCACACCTAACCTACCCCATCACATCTCATGTCTTCTGATGCAGAACCTTTGTAGACAGGTACTTCTCACTCCTCGACCTTTCCTCAACATTATGTGGCTTTCTCCTTTCAAATACCCTTGGACTACAACCTGGCCAGTTAATGGTGAAAGATCACCAGATGAAGAGCAGGAAGAAGCAACATTACTGGGAAAGAATAGAGAAGAATACCGAAGGAAACTGATAGAATGCACAATAAATTTCTTGGCACATTGACAGGAAGCTATCAAGGAGTATGGAACAGTTTAGGCGTAACTTTCTAGAGTCTTGCACAAAGGATTTCAAACATAAAATGGCACCATTGGTGTGCACTATACATTTTGTGTGGTAGCAAGATGTTCATTTGTGTGCATGCTGTCGATATGTGGGTGGCCTATATTCTGGAGTCATGAGCCTTGTTACCAAAGTTTAGGCCTTGTTGTCCAGTAGTTTATTTTGTCGTACAGATTTAAGTGGCTATGGTACGGTTCAGATTTTCATAGAGCGAAAACATCATGACTGTGTCAGAATGTCATGCATTGTCCTGCATTATTCTCCACATGTATATCTGCTGGAGAGTGATGCAGTGGAATTATTTTCAGGTTTACATCTCCAAGTTGATATACAGTGTTTGCAAAGCAATGTGATTAAGAGAGGATGTTACCTAGAGTGTCTAGTTCAAAAATGGCATGTTATTACAAAGTTTCATATTGTTTGATGTTAAGATTTGCCTGTAATACTCACTGCACATGCACCAATGCCCCCATCAATTAGAGGCTTGGTATGACACTTGCCAAAAATAAACTTGAGTATCATAGATACTGCTTTGGACCTCTGTGGCTACTGATTACATCCATAAAGTGGTTGTTATGCACATACATTTTAACCACTTGTTTTTAAGACTTTTTCCGATGTCAGTTGGTCGTATCTCCCTTCGTTGTCTCAATAGGCCAAACATTAAGGTAGACAAGTCCCCAGGACCTGGTGGGTACTATCCCTTAATGCTGAGGGAGTCAGGTAAGGAAATTGCTGGGGCCTTGTGTGAAATCTTTGTATCCTCTGTAGTAACAGGAGATGTCCTAGAGGACTAAAGAAAAGCCAATGTTGATCTTTTGTTTAAGTTGGGCAACAGGGATCTGGAAAATTACAAGCCAGTGAGCTATTCATTGCTGTAAGGAAATTATTGGAGAAAATTCTTAGGGGTACGACGTACTCGTTTGGAAAAACATGGACATATTAGCTGGCACAGCTTTGAGTGGGGGAAAGTCGTGTCTCACAAACATGATTGAGCTTTTTGAGGAAGTGACAAAGATGATTGATGAGGGCAGGGTGATAGATATTGTATACATGGACTTTAGCAAGGCCTTTGTCAAGATCCATGAGGCAGGTTGATAGAAAAGGTGAAGTCACATGGGATTCATGGTGAGCTGGTAAAATGGATACAGAACTGGCTTGTAGAAGAGTGTTTTTCTGACTGGAGATCTGTGACCAGTGATGTTACACAGTGATCTGTGCTGGAACCCAGGTTGTTTGAAATATATATATTTAAACAATTTGGAGGAGAATGTAGGTGGCCTGATTAGTAAGCTTGTGGACGAAACAAATATTGGGAAACTGTGGATAGTGAGGAGGACAGCAGAACATAGATAGGCTGAAGACTTGGGAAGAGTAGTGGCAGATGGTGTTTAATCCGGATAAATGCCAGGTGATGTATTTTAGGAGATCTAATGCAGGAGGGAAGTATACAGTGAATGGCAGAACTCTTAATAGCATCTACATACAGAGGGATCTAAGCATACAGGTCCATAGTTCCCTGAAATTAGCATCACAGGTGGGTAAGGTGGTCAAGAGGCATGTAGCATGCTTACCTTCATTGGTCAGGGCATATAGTATGAATATTGGCAAGTCATGTTGCAGCAGTATGCAAATTATTAGGCTACATCTGGAATATTGCACATAGTTCTGGTCACTATGCTATCAGAAGAATGTGAAGGTTTTGGAGAGGATACAGAAACAGTTTACCAGACATTGTCTGGTTTGGAGGATATGAGCGATGAGGAGAGAGGGGACAAACTTAATTTATTTTCACTTGAGCTTTAAAGGATGAGGGGTGACCTGACAGAATGGATAGTCATGGCCATTTTCCCAGGATATAGGTTTAAAGTAAAAGAGAGAAAGTATAAAGGAAATATGAGAAGCAAGTTTGTTTTACACAGAGCTTGGAATGTGCTGTAAGAGGAAGTGGTGGAGATAGATACAATAGCAATGTTTAAGAGGCAGCTTGACAGATGAATAGGCAGAGAGTAGAGGTATACAGACTGCATAGATGCAAAAGATTAGTTTATAATTGCATCATGTGTTGGCACAAAGTTGGGGAGCTGAAGGGCATGTTCCTGTGCTGTAGTGTTCTTTGTTAATGATGAACTGCAAAATCCTAGTTCAGAAGAATTCTAAGTTCAGCCAATATAAGTCAAAATGGAGGAGACCCAGCCAAAATCAATCCTTAGCTTCCAGTTTCCTGAAACTTCAACATACCACTGTTTTCCCCTGTGAATATTTCTGACTCAGGTTAGCTGCAATGCTCCAGTGAAGCTCAACACCTCATCTTCTGTCTAGTTTTCTTACAGCCCTCAGGACACAACATTGAGTTTAACAATTTTGGAGTTTGAGCGTATTCCTCCATGCTGATTATCTACTCTCACATCCCAGGTCCTGTATGAGTTGCTCCCAGTGCACTCATTCCAGTTTCAACTGTTTACACTTCCTATTCATCTCTCTTCCCCTTACCATCAGCAAATCCTTAGTCTGCTTCTCCTTCCTCCTCCCGCTCTCCCTCTCACTCCCTCTCACTCTCTCTCATTCTCTCTTTCTCCCTTCACCTCTCTGGGAACCACCTCCATTTATTTGACTCACTCCTTTTACTTCCCCAGCCCACTCTGTCATCAGCATAAATACCACGATTTCTCAGCTGCTTTCAATCCTGACAGAGGGTCACTGAACTCGAAACATGAACTCTTCTTCTCTCCACAGTTGCTGCCTGTGTTTCTCCAGTACTTTCTGTTTTTGTTTAAACTAATGGATTAGCTGCCTTTCCACACCCCTATATAAACAATACATTAGCTTCCTTATCAGTGACTCCACTGATGGTAAAATATGGCAGGTTCCAACATCTGAGAGGAACTAAGAAACATTATTGCAGCGCTTCTTGTCAGTTCAATGTTTCAGCTGGTTCATAATCCCTTCCAATATCTCTCATGAAACCATGGCTTACAGTAATCCATCTTTGAATATTTTGTACATTTGAAAAGCTGTCTCACAAGTTTGAACACATCACAAATTCTCTTTTCTGATGATTGTGTATAAGAAATGACTTGTTAATAAGTTCATCTCACATTAAGGTAAGGACATCAAGATTTCATAGTTACTTTGTTTTAAAATAAATGGAAGGCATCACATCTATTCAGTGCAAAATTTCTATTTCACCAATCGTTTTTAAAATTTATGTTTAAAACCTGTGTTTAAAACATGATTATAGATTAATGTTGTCTTTTTTCCTCTCTCTCTTCAATCTAAAGAAAAGATCAAGGGGATGAAGCTACCAGGTTTGTTGATTCTCTGTTTTACTTTTAATATTTATGAGAATAGATATGATCTACTTTGAGGAAAACTGTTAATTGCAATGCTAGGATTTCAATAGGTCATCTTTTCAGAGTCTCTTTGATTCTTAATTTGTAAGTAAATCAAATGGGTTTCTTGCATTGTTACTCATGGTAAGTCAATTGTGGTACATGCTACACAGGGTCTACAATGTCACCTAGCAATTACAGTTGGCACCAGTGGTGTTAGTGGACCCTCTTGTTATGTTCAGACATGAAAATCTGATTAGCTGAATAACATTCATATATTGAATGTCCATGTAAAATGTTGTCATACCAGGAAGCAGAAAATGCAAGTGTACCCATTATTTTAATGTATTAACTGGTGCTGAATTAGAAATTTGCACATCAAATAATAATGCTATGACCACTCTTGGGGGAAGTTTTATTTTATTATGAATGATTGAGAGTTAAGCATAGTCAGACAAAATTTTATGTTTATTATTTTCGAATGGGTAAAGTGTCAAGCATCCGAGAAACGGTGTCCTAATACTGGGAAAGACATAGAAACAGCAAAATTGCAAGTGTAGCTTGGCATTGCCAAACCCTGTGGTCCACATTGCTGGTAGCAGTGGGACCAAGGTGTTACAGGTGCCCAGCTGCATGAGGAGCACTTCTGTGCTGTATATGCATAGACAGGGAACTTGTAACATTATAATTGTCTATAATACTAGCATGTAATGAATATTGTGGTTATTGTGTTGTCTTTGGCAATGTTGTATTTTTATGATGTAATCATCATGTAAGACTGATTAAGAAGATCTACGCTAGTGTAACTGCTGGATATGGAAGAGCAAGCTGTAGTTGAGAAATATAATGGTACGATAGGTGTTTAAACAGTTGAAAATGGTCATCTAAATGTCGAATGCAGTGAGCAGCAAGATGTTCCACTCCGAAAGTGGACTACTTGACAAGCTGGTAAAAGTTCCCATGTAGACATCAGCACAGGTGTTGAAACAAGCCTTAAGCCACTTTCATATTCAAGTTAAGGCTTGGATTACAAAATTAGTTTGTGACTCCAAGCACTTAACTGTCAAGCCATTGGTTCTGCATTCAACTTTACTTAAATACTTGTTCACATTAAATGCAGGGGTCAACCAACAATATCCTCCACTCTTGATTCCCACCTCCAAACTAGGTTCAAAAATCTGAGTTGATTGCGTTTGCTTCCCTGAGATCTGTAAACTGCCTCTGCAGCCATAACTATTGTCTGTAATTTCTTGGTAACAGATAAAT
The DNA here is from genome assembly GCF_004010195.1 of Chiloscyllium plagiosum. Taxonomy (NCBI): domain Eukaryota; kingdom Metazoa; phylum Chordata; class Chondrichthyes; order Orectolobiformes; family Hemiscylliidae; genus Chiloscyllium; species Chiloscyllium plagiosum. The sequence continues at coordinate 57,281,742 of NC_057713.1, read as the reverse complement.
GAAGCTAACAGACCAAATATCCATGGTTCTGTCATAATAATAACATATGATGTTCTCTGAATTAGGTTAGCATCCCAATTCAATTAATATGCCTGAGCTTGCATTAAAGAAAACTCTTCTCTTGCCTGAGCTAAGTAATGGAGTCCCAGAAATCAGTGCTGTGGCACCAACTATTAAGGATCTATATTAATGACTTGGATGAAGAGAATGAAGTAGTCAATTTTGCTGACTGCATAGATAGATAGGAAAGGAGTTTGTGTGGAGGATGAAAAGGATCTGCAAAGAGATATAAATAGGTTACGTGATTGGGCAAATGTTTGTGATTGGAGTATATTGTGGAAAAATATGGGGCTGTCCATTTTATTGAAAAGCAAAATATTTCAATGGAGAAAAATATTTATAATACAGGGTGGTCTCTTTGGTGTCCTTGTGCTTGAATCACAAACTGTTAGTATTTAGGTACAACAAGTAATAACGAAGTCAAATGGAACTTGGATCAATATACAAGGGAGCTGGAGGATAAAAATCTTGCTATCAGTAGGAAGGAATTGGTGAGAGTACATTTGGACTACTGTGTCATCTTTTACAAAAGAACCTCCAATCAACATGTACAATCTAAACAATACTTCAGTTATAGTTAAAATCAAACTAGTATTTCCAAAAGGCATTTGACAAGATGCTACATCATACACATGAGTAACAAAGGTTATTACTTAAGAGCACATTGTGTAGGGGGTAAGGTATGAGCAAGAATAGATTTATTGGCTGATGAGAAGAAGATTGGGATTAAATGGATCTTTTGGAGTGGCAAGCGGTAACCAGTGGAGTGCCACGGGGATCAATCCTAGAACCTCATCTATTTGCAATCTATATAAACATGTAGATTAGGAGACCAGATAAATGTTTGTTAAATTTATTAACGACACAGAGACTGTAGAAAAGTAAGTTGTCCAGAGGAGGTGGCGAGTCTGCATAGGGATAAAGACAGGGAGACAGTGAGGTCTGCAAATGTCGGAGATCAGAGTTGAGAGTGTGTTGCTGGAAAAGCACAGTAGGTCAGGCAGCATCCGAGGAGCAGGAGAATCAATGTTTCAGGCTGGAACCATTCCTGAAGAAGGGCTCCAGCCTGAAACGTTGATTCTCCTGCTCCTCGGATGCTGCCTGACCTGCTGTGCTTTTCCAGCAACACTCTGTCAATAGGGATAAAGACAGCTAAGTGAATAAACACAAGAATTGACAGATGGAGTATAATGTGAGCAATTGTCAACTTGCCCACTTTGGCAGAAAGAATGGAAAAGCAATACGTTATTTAACTAGAGAGGGATTGCTTAACCCAGTGTTATAGAGGGATCTGGGTTTTCTATTGCATGAATCACAAAACATTAGTATGCAGGTACAGCAAGTGATTAATGGAATAAATATTTCTAAATTAACCTGTTCAGAGATGTTATGACACACCTCTGGAGCAGGTGTGACTTAAACCTCCCAGTCGAGAGATAGGGGCATGAAGGGTAGACTGATTGCAGTTGTACCAGGTGTTGAAGAGACCACATACTGTGTGCAGTTTTGGTCTCCAGATTTGAAAAAAGAACACAGTTGCATTCGAACCAATTCAGAGGTTCACTCAACTCATTCTGGTGATGAAAGCATATCATATGAGGAAAGGCTGACCAGGTTTGGTCTGTGGTAGAAGGTAATGGAATTTATTCAGAACATTTTCAAACAATACTGAGCTTGACCCAGTCTGATGGTGTCATGCAGCCTTGAGGTGAAGAATCAACTGGCACAGTTTCCTGATGAGGGCATGTCTTCTCTGCCTGTAATGGTAAAACTTGTAAGAGTTTATGAGTATAGTTGTATATAGTTACTATGATGCAATACTGTATCATGGTATATGTGACAATATTAAAATCAAATCAAATCAAAACTTGGTATCGAAGACAACTGCCTCTTCTGCTGATACTTATTCACAGTCCATTCTCCTCCACAGACAATGGAACATCCTCTTTGACTACTATTGAAAGGAGGATTGGAAGCCATCTGCCCCAATGTCAAGCAATACACTGTACTACACTTTGGCAACAGTAGGCACAGTTGTTTAAAATCCAAAATGACCAATAGTAAAAAGTGCCCAAAAGAATCTGAAGAAAAACAAGAAAAATTCTTTTTCAGATAAGAGAAATACCACATTACCATGTTAAGTGTTATGAAGGTGTTAAGGGTACTGTACTTTTAAGAGAGCAGAAAAGCATACAGAGTACTGGAAAATTTAAAATGCAACATTTGGTCCAACAGCTAGACTAGTTGGGTTGCCTGGATACAAAAACAAATTCAAATTTGGCCATTCAGTTTAAATTATGCCCCAAAGTACCAAACTCCAATTCAGTTTGAATTTAGTGTTCTAACAATATTAAAACAAATGAAATGATCAGCTGCTTTGGGATATAAAACCAGGAAAAATTGAACAGTTGAGGGAGAACTGATGAGCCACCAACACATACAAACTACCCGCAGAATAGCTCTCTTAAAGGTACCTTTATCTATCAGTGACCTGTGAAGCAGAATCCCTAAGAAGAAGGAAAGAAAACAGAGGAATATACAAAGAGAAGATTCAACAGCTGACTGCTTTTAAAATTTGAATTTTTTGGAAAATCTTAATCGGGGTTTTATCGGGCCAGTATTGTAGAAGGGAAAGTAAAAGATAGGTTAGAGAAAGGAGTTGTAAATAGTTGTTAGTTAATTATTCTCTGTTAGACTTTAAAAAATTGAAGTTGCTAGTTTTTACTTTAAATAGTGACTTTTGGGATAGCTCTTTGTCTCTTGAAATTTCACAGATTACTGCACAGAGTAAACCTTTCCAATGTTGTTTGGGGGCAGGGGAGTTTACCCTGTGTCGTTACATTAAAAAAGGCTCAGCTAGTCAATCAGCAGCTGAAAGAGATCAGCATAGGCACGTGGAGACAGGACCATCATTGTAGCTGTATTCTCAAGTGAAAAGGTAGCTCGACATCTAGAAAGAGAACTCAGTAAAGCCAGTTACACTTGGGTAGTTACACTTGGGTAGGAAAGAGCAAATCTGGTAAAGAGTTCAGCATTATAATGAATAGTCAGCAGGGACTTCAATAGGAAACGTAAATCACCAATCCTCACTTGCCATATCCAGAACAAATTGTCACTCCTGGGATATTCTGAAATGGGCCTACATACCTGACACTGATGGTATCTTTAAAAAGCTGGACATGCACAGTCAGTATGGAGCTACCCTGCACAGTTCCGGACATCTGTCCCAGTCATTGCAGACAGAGGGAAATCATTGCTTTACTTGTGAACAGGGTCCTGGAGGCTCTGCTGAACAGGGTCTTGCAGAAGTAGGACCTACTCTTCCCCCAGCACCAACAGTGGGGGCCACAACACCAGACCATGCCAGCCTGGTCCAAAGTTTCCACCTGTATTCATGCAGTCTAGAGGAGTGCCCAGCAATGTAAGAAGAAGGTCAATGACCTTCTCCCCTCCACCAGTGTAAGTATCACCATCTTCTCTCCAATATATCACACGCATTCCATCTCTGCTGCTGTACTCATCTCCCACCAAGATTCAATTTCTATCATTTTGACTATTTCCTGCAAAATCTCCCCTCACTCACTGTCACACACCCCAACTCTAAACACCACTGACAGTGCATGCTCTCGGCAGAGTCTACTCACTCACCTGGAACACCTCCTCTCCTTCCCTCCCACTTTTATCCCCCTCAATACCTGGCTCCCTCTCAGTCCAGAAGCACAACTGCCCATAGTAGGAGGGCTGCTCGGCATGTAACTCTTCACTCATTTAGTAGAGAAGATCTTGCCTCACTGTCCTGAGTGAGTGACTGACTGTGTCCTGGCCCTTAGACTGGTAAAGGGGACCGTGTTTGACCTTCTATGCTGGGAACTGCTGACCAAAGTTGAAACTTTATTGCTGGAACAGCACAGCAGGTCAGGCAGCATCCAGGGAACAGGAGATTCGACGTTTCGGGCACAGGCCCTTCTTCTTCGGCCTGTGCCCGAAACGTCGAATCTCCTGTTCCCTGGATGCTGCCTGACCTGCTGTGCTGTTCCAGCAATAAAGTTTCAACTTTGATCTCCAGCATCTGCAGACCTCACTTTCTCCTCACTGCTGACCAAAGGCCAACTCCCTTGACTTAACTGAGGATTGCTGACAACCATCTCAAGTTTCCTTCTTCGTGTCAGTGCTAGACAGCACAGCAACAGAGCAGTGTTGTGATAAAAGCAAAATGCTGTAGATTTTGGCAATCTGAAGTTAAAAACAGAAAATATTAGAGAAACACAGCAAGTCTGGCTGCATTTGCGGACACAGGGAAACAGAGTTAATATTTTGAGTCTGACCTGACTCTTCTTCACAACTAAAAGAGACTGGTATCTCTGGCTGAGGGCCAAGCATAAAAAAGGCAAATCAAAGCAGGGATATGGTGAGCATCCAGGTAGACTGCAAGTGAGAGAGAGCTATGGCAGTGAGTGACCAGCTGGGAGATGCAGCCTGCTGAGGATATGTCCCTGAGCACGAAGTGTCCTTGCTTCAGCATTACAGTGATAGTTGCTGTTTTGCCCCGAGGTGCAGCATTGAAGTTCAGAAACATAGATCAGAAATCTCTCATGAGTGTTCTTAGAGACTGGCACATGTTGATGCCTGTGTGCATGGATGTGGGGTATGTGTGACAGGTGCCCATGAAGCGTGCTCTGAAATGTTGGTGCCTTTGAGTTGTGAAGGTCCTCTGGAGGCACCAGATAACTGCTCTGACTTACATGTTGAGAATTCTCAGCATCAAGTTAATGCTCAGTGGGTGGTTAGGTAGGAAGTTGCATATTAACGAAGTGAGATCTGGAGTTAAAAAAAATCACTAACAAGCAATAATCCCCCATTATCGCCAACTCCCCGCTGACTAGGGAGAATCTTGACCTGACAATTGAAACTTTGTTAAAAAATGCAGCAAATCATTCCTGTTTTTGAATGAAGTTTCCCTGGATCTCTCGTGCAAGTCTGCCACTTATCTCACAGAAGCCTATTTCAATCAGATCCCTATTTGATTCCATCCTGATAATCAGTGTCAATGTTGTGGAACAAAAAGAGCCTTGCAAGCAAAAGCAATGTGTAACTTCAGATAGAAGAATGTGAAGTCTGTGTGACTCTATAGCCAGAATGAGTTCCAGAACAACTAGAGGATGAGTAGATACACACATAAGGAGCTCTGTTAGGTAGGTCATCCACCTCCATTTGAAGGGATACCTGTATTGAAAGGATATCCACAACATTCTGAAGAGATATTGAAGAGCAATCTAGACAAAGTTTGACAAAACTGATGAATGTCAATTAACATCTCACTCAATTTAACGTTGATATAAAAATGAGTGCCACTGCCTTGTCAGTCCAAATACCATGATTGAAGGATCAGAAGTTAAAGCTTATGTAGATAAAGCTACTTATTCGTGTGGATTGACTCTCAAGGTTAAAGATATGCTATAAGTAGCACTACAACACAAAGGCCAAAAGTGTTAAAAGTGTGTATGTAGTTTCCAATCAATGTTTCTCACATTTATGCTTGCATACATGCTTGGAAGTAGCAATTTCTTCCAAGAGTGCAATTAGTTCAGAAATTTTTGACAACCGATCTAAAGGCAACCAGTAAAAGGCTTCAAAATTAACAGCTGAACCTAACAAGAAGAAGGAGTCTGTAAAAATCAATTATGTTGGTGTCAAAAGTTTGTTCCATCAAAAGAAGAAAGCTTCTGTTGAGATTACCTTTCTTGGCATAAGAGAATTGTTTCCTATAGTTACAGTGGAAATGCTTTTCATTCCTGTCATCACCGAAGAACCTTCAAAAGGACAACCATCAACAAAGGTCAGCAAAATAACCAAATCCTGAGAACAAGAGCGAGCATTTCCTCACCCCTCAGCTCACTGACCAACTTTCAACTGAAGCTGTGCTGACAATGCATCAATCTGCTGAACTCTCAAATCAAAGCAAACACTGGAAATCTGAAATAAGAAGACAAAATGCTGGAGGAGCTCAGCATGTGAAGAGAGAAACAGAGTTTCAGGTCTGTTAAGACTGTTCTTCAGGACAAAGCAAAGAGTCATATCAGACCTGAAAGGTTAACTCTCTCCCTCCATAGATGCTGCCAGACAATCTGCTCAACAGATGGTTGTCAGCATTGACTGCCATTTTGACAGTGTTGATGCTGATCGTTCAACTTTCAGCAACATGATTAAAAGTCTGAAAAACTCAACAACACTAGATAAGTGACCACAAAGAGTGATAGACGGCATCTAAAATGAACAACAATTGGAGGGAGATCCAGGACATAATCTAAAATGAAGGGCCTATTGGTCTAACCATCCACAAATCAGACCATCTCTTACATTGGTAAACAAATTGTCTGATTCAGAAATGCAAGATACTGTAAGGAAGAAAATATTTCATTCACCAGCACAGCTATCTTCCATGATGGACCACTATGAGATTAAATATCATCCAGATAACTTAACGAGTCAACATCTACAAAGAACAAAGTCCTCTGCAAAGGAAATGTGTGACCTAAAGGACACTCCAATAGAGAAATTATATGAAGATCAGCATCAAGGTCAACAATCCTCAAGCCAAAAACTTACAACTCTTCCAAATCTGAAAGAAAAGTATTATGGAAGAATTGTCAAACCGCCAGACTACTTGGATTTGTGAAGTCAGGGACTTGGGAGATAATATTGTGCACAGTTTTGGTCTCCTTATCTGAAGAAGGGTGTTCTTGCTGTGGAGTGACATTTATTCCTGAGATGGCAGGACTGAGGAGAAATTGTGTTGGTTAGGATTGGATTTGCTGAAGTTTAGAAAAATGAGGGGCATCTCATAGAAGCCTATAAATTTCTAGTATGATTGGACAGGATAGATGCAGGAAAGATGGGGGAGTCCAGAACCAGGGGTCATAGTTTAAGAAAAAGTGGTAAACCTTTTAGGACTGAAGTGAGGAGAAATTTCTTCACCCAGAGAATGGTGAACCTGTGGAATTCACTACTACAGAAAATGGTTGAGAACAAAACATGTATTTTCAAGAAGGAGGTAGATACAGCTCTTGTATCTAAAGGAATCAAGGAATATTGGGGGAGGGGCGTGATTTGAGCATTGAGCTCAATGATTAGCCTTGATCACATTGAATGGTGGAATAGACTCGAGGGGTTGAATGGTCTACTTGTGCTCCTATCTTTTATGTTTATGTTTCTATGTAAGGGGAATAGTAAGTGTAATATAGTTATATACATGACTGTATAATAAGTGAACGAAGAGATAAAATGCTTGGAAGGAGATGTTGTATAACTTAATAGTTCTAAAAATGTCCTCATTAAACTCTACCCAGTCTGATGACGTCTTGCAGGTTCTGAGTAGAATTTAACAGTCTCCTGACAAAGGTGTATGTATTTTCTCGACCACTTGCTAGTAATAGTTAGTATGCATAGTTGTTAATGTAACCAGCATATAGTTCGTATGATATAATAAGCAACATCTTGGCATGAAAGACAAGAACTTACTTATGACCTATCTTCCACCATGATCTACTGAATAGCCCTTCAGATTCACATAGGAAGGAGAATTGGTGGCAGCAGTCTGCCACAACCACACACCAGGAGTAGTTGGAACCCAGGCATCAAGTCATAGTGTAAATTGATGGATATCCATTGGAGTATTGAAAAATGAGGTTTGCTAAGGTAGAAACTGACAGGGGGAATTGAACTAGGGAACATAGAAAAGAAGAAGACATCCCCCTTCAAAGATGGAATTAAGGAGTTTTTTTTCTCTCAGAGCTGTTAGTCCATGATGTTCTCTTCCCCAGAAATCAAGAGAGGGAGGGTCATTAAATTTATTCAAGGCAGAGCTAGATAGATATTGTTTGACAAAGGAGTCAAAGGTTATGCAGGGGGACCGAGAGAGATAAGAGATGTAGAGAACACAGCCAGTTTAGCCATAATCTGATTGATCAGCTTGCTCCTGGTTCTACTTCCTCAGTCCTATGCTCCTAATACTTCCAATTGATCCATGCTACCCCAGGGGACATCTTCAATGTTACCTGGTTTACATGGTAATTAGATATTCAGCAGGTTGTCTTTGAGTATTCATTGTGCAGCACACTGTTGGAATTATGAAAGTAGGTGTGCAAATAATTAAATTGCCCTTGGCTACTTACCCACCCCAAAGCCACCTAACCATTTTTTTTTTCTTCTGAGCGCTCAGCTAAAGCTAGCTGCCTCTGTTCAGGTACATTAATCTGGACGAAATCACATCACTCAAACCCAACTTTAACTCAGACCTGCTAGGCAAGACGTTAAAATTCTTCCTGCACTTCCCCTCATCTAGGGATGAATCAAGGAAATGAGAATTAATATTATAAAGTTTAATGTCAGTGTTAATCTATTACCTCTGGAGAGGGACCTTTCCCAACTTCATGTTAGTTATTTGAATGAAAGAGGAATGCTGTCTGAAGAGCTTTAGGCGTAGCTCTATAATAATGACTGCTTCAAGTGGCAAATATTAATTTGACAACAGTGAGGCCAAGTGATAGTTTAAAATTACAATTTTCATTTGCATACAGTGGCCCAGACTTTGCAGTTGTAATGGCAGTGAAGCTGCATCATCGTCTAGCGTTCTTACACACACAGTTAAATGCACAAACCCAGGGCATTCTGTCAGTAGTTGCTCATTCTCCAACAGTGCATTTCCATTGTAGTCCTAATGGAAAAATTGGAGTCACTTGAGTTGACATGAACTTGCATTTACTTGGGCTTACTTCCAGTTGTGTTGTGAAGACACTAAAAAAGGTTTTGCCATGTTGATTCAGCTGTAACTACAATTTTAATGGCATATGAAGTTACAATTAATAATAAACAACCTCCCTGCAAAATTAATTTTATATTTGTGAAATGTCAGATTTCTCCATTATGATTAAAAAATTCACAATTTTCCATTTTTTAAGCTTCTGCCTTAGTCCCCAATGTTTACTGCACTGTCTGTGAAATGACTAAAAGGTGAAGGATAGTCAGTGTGTTTACTTGCTGCTTTGTTGTCTGTGAAAGTTGCTTTAATGGGCTGCTTACCTGCTTGATAGCATTGCTTTTGTTGAATGTCAGAGTCTCCTTAGCTTACTGCAAGATTCAGATTGACACCAGGAAATGTGAAATCCAATCTACAGCTATCACTAGGGGCAGAATTTTACTCGTGCTCATTGATGAATTTGCAGGCTTGTGGAATCATGTAAACTTCTCCATGGCCTACAATGCCATCTGTCTGGTCATCTGCTGACCTGTCCACAATTTTATAAGAGGTGGGAGAAGTTTGCTGCCCTTGACATATTTGAGGCCCTGGCCACTTCCCTTCTACCTCCACCCCACCATTTTGAGATGAACTGATGAGGGTTAGGCATGGGCATCGTGTACATATCATTTTGCTCAGATGAATGGATTGGAGATGGAAGATCACCTTCCTTACTTAACCACCATTTGCGATCAGGCATCCACTTCACACTAAGACCTAGGAACCCCCCCAGATGCTCACTTTCTGCTATGTCCTTCAGATGAAGATTTCACCCCTGCCACACACACACATTCACAACCCTGTAACCCATTCCCCTTTTTCTATTCATTTTTGGGCATTACTGGCTTGCCACCATTTATTGCTCATCCCTAGTTGCCCTTGAGAAGGTGGTGGTGAGCGGGCTTCTTGAACCACTATTGTGGGTAGACCCACAATGCTGCGAGCGAGGGAATTCCAGGATTTTGACCCAGTGACAGTGAAGAAGTGGAGATATATTTCCAAGTCAAATGGTGACTTCTTCCAACAGAAACCCCAGTAGAGCTTGGAAATTATGGTATTGGTCTGAACTGCTGTTCTATTTTCAGGTATACAAGGCAGGTTTGGATAAGTACCCCAATATCATGGTTTTACTGTTTTTTTTTATTGTTTTGTCCCTCAATTGGCCCAATTCTCATCCACTCCCTAAGCCTCCACTCTCTTTCCTGTGGTAAACTTCCTGGGTTTGTCTTTGTAACGTAGACTCTGGGGCTTTAACTAAGGGAACTATTTGTAATCCCAGCAGGGGCTACAGCTTCCTGTTACACACTCTGAAATGGGACTTACTGCCAAGTAAAGGGCATCCAGCCAGTTAAAGCTGCATGGATTGATCAGGGGCAGTCCTAATCAGCAGGAATGCGAGAAACCCCTCAATTGGAAATATTCTGTTATGGGAAACCTTCCTTGAGGTCATTACTGAGTGCTGTCACTTTGCCAGAAATCATGCCTGATTACACCAGTAGTTTGCTTTGGCTGCTTCACTCATTATGTAGTTGTTCCCTACCTGATTTGAAGTGACAAACAAGGAATCTTTTGCCCAGTGATATTTAGTGAAGCTGTTTGACTATTTGTTCAAGCTGACATCTGATTGCAAGTCTTAACTCCCCAATAAATGCTTATTCAATAAACAAATTAAAAGTGAAGTAAAAAGCTGTTGACTTTTCGATGTGTTCATCAAAGAATAATGAAATGTGTAGATTCACATCCATGTTTTCACATCTAAGTACTCAATCACTAAGTAGGGACAGAAAAGGGAAGTGGAGAATATTTAACGAGATACACTCATAGAGACCATTGTGACAGTGATTAAAGCATACCAGTCCTGTTTATCCTAACTGTACCCAGTGGTGCTCAAAGATTTGATTATATTCTCCATCATCATCTCTCCCTCATCTGCGGCTTCTTTGAGCTTCTCTCGCATTTTTTCCAAATACTTATGGGATTTGAATGTCATTGGCTAGGCCTGCGTTTGGTGCCCAACCCTTATCACGTTTGAAGAGGAAGTGTTGACGAGCCATCTTCCTTAAACTGCTGCAGTCAACAAATGTAAAATGAGGATGCTAGAGAGTAGAAATAAAAGCAGCTTGCTGGAGAAACTCAGAAGATCTGGTAGCATTTGTAAAGAGAGAAACAGAGTTAATGTTTAGAGTCCAACATGACTCTTTGGAACTGATGCCTATAGTGCTTCAGGATCTTGACCTCATGAAATGGCAATATAGTTTCAAGTTAGAATGCTGTGTGATTCCACACTTATCTGTCTCAATGAAATTAGCATTGATTTATCTGATGTTACTGCACATCTACTAAGCCCTGAAGAAGGGCTTATGCCCGAAATGTCGATTCTCCTGCTCCTTGGATGCTGCCTGACCTGCTGCGCTTTTCCAGCAACACATTTTTCAGATCTACTGGGTTTCGTGTACTTTCAGGATGAGGATACCACAAGGAAGAAAGATTGACCAATCTTACCTCACCTTGGTGGTGACCTGTTTCCCTGACCATTCCCAGAATCCTAAAATTTATTTAATTTATTTTTGAAATAAATAAATGTGCCTCCATCACACTCTTACACAATGCATTCCATGATCCTAACTATGTGATAAGTAACATTTTTTTCCCTCATATTACCTTTAGTCCCTTTTGCGAAGCATCTTAAATCAGTGCCCTCTAATTCTTGATCTTTCTGTCAAGGTAACCATTTCTCTCTATGCAGTCTGTCCTGATCCTCATGATTTTTATCAGAATATATCAGATTTTGTCTTAATCTTCTGTAAGGAGAAGCATCCCATCCTTGCCAATTTATCCACATATTCCTGACATGAAATCCCTCATCACTGGAGCTATTCTTGTGAATATCTTCTTTTCTCTCTCTCTCACTAAAGCATACCCTTCCTAAAGTCTGGTGCATAGAGTTCGCTCCAATATTCCAGTTGAAGCCAAACTAGCCTTTTATAAAGATTCATTATAACAATCTTCCTTTTATACTCTATCCTCTATTTATAAAAAACGGGATCCCATTTGAGTGCAAGAGACATGGCTAAAGTATTTAATAATGTTTTCAGCGCAATGTGAATGATCCAAATTTCCCTCCTTTCTAATTCCTTATCATCTGAGCTGTCAGTGTACAACCGGAACAGTTCCTGAAGAAACATGGCTCAACCTCAACTTCATTAGAAATGTTGAAGATCAGCAACCTCTCAGAGAAAACCAGTCCAGAAGCAAACAGTTGTCCATACACTGGTCCAGGAGCAAACCATTATTGACCAACCAGTCAAAAAGCAACTCGTAAAAAACTTCTCTGGGTTTCCCATACTCATGACCAAACCCAAATTGAGGAAAGAATCTAGTGAGATCATTTATGTTGGCATAAGAAAGCTATACGTTAGATGTACTCCCAGCCCTCAGAGGGTTGATGGAAATGTTCAGTCTTTTGCCATCTAAAACTGAACAGTCAATGCCAAGATAGTGCTGACAGAACAGTGATCTGTCAGTAACATACCAGGGAGACTGAAAAAGTTTTCTTCACCAGTCCAGCAGCCACAATAGAGAACGGAAGATGTCCAATCTGGTCAATAATTCAAGGAAGAAAGTTGGAAATGATTCCATGGGAGCCAGACCAATGTTCACTGAACCAGGATACAGTCAAGAAGAAGAAGAAATTGCCTAGTCTAGACAGCTAGGGTACTACCTCTTCCAATTAGAAAGTGACTGCCTGATCCAGAAATCCAAGATACTATGAAGTGAAAATCTTTATTTCAATGGAGCAGCTGTCGTCCACGAAGGAAATTGAGGAGATTTAAGGTTCCGTAGATTAGTAATAAAATATCAATAATATCTACAAAGAATTACATATTCTGAAAGGAGATATGAGATTTTAAAAATCCTTCAATGATAAAATGATCCACAGATCAGACATCGTGTCAGCAGTAATCAAGTAAGTGACCCACTGTTCCTCCGAGTTTAAAGAGAAAATTAGGAAACATTAAGAGTGCCGACGTTTGTGAAGTCAGAAATTTTAGGGGGAGATGAGGTGGTGACAAATATAATGTAGTTATTTACATGCATGATTGTATAATGGGTTGATGGTAAGGAAAATAACTTTGGGGTGTGGGGGTGAGAATTTTTGTATATGCTAATAGTTCTGAAAGGGTTACATTTGTTACAGCCCACTGAGGAATTTGGAGGAAATCAAGGCCTGCTATTCCCCAAATCATCAATTAAGTTTTTAAAAGTATGCAAAGTTTCCCAAGTAACATTTTTTAGACACAGGTTGACAGAAATCATGGGCCTTTTTGATATTAAAAAATTTTACAAATAAATAAATTCTAATTAACAATTATGATAAAGCAACATATAACTTGTTATGAAGTCATAACACTCTACTACTCAAAATTCTGACCTACTCATAAACTTCCCTTCTACATACATACACAGACAAACACAAAAATCATGGGAGCTCTGGGCAGAGGGAAAGAATGGGAAGGCAGTTCAGTGGTCCCTGCTCACAGGGTTCATGGAGTTGATTCTTCTGCTGATTAGACTGCTGTTTCTTGGTCTCCTTCTCCATTAGGGGTGACATGGTGGCTCAGTGGTTAGCACTGCTACCTCACAGCGCCAGGGACCCAGGTTCAATTCCAACCTTGGGTGACTGTCTATGTGGAGTTTGCACACTCTCCCTGTGTCTACGTGTGTTTCCTCTGGATGCTCCAGTTTCCTCTCACAATCCAAAGATGTGCAGGCTAGGTGAATTAGTCAGGGGTAAAGAGCTGAAAATGTGTTGCTGGAAAAGCGCAGCAGGTCAGGCAGCATCCAAGGAACAGGAGAATTGACGTTTCGGGCATAAGCCCTTCTTCAGGAATTTACCCCTAGTCAGGGGTAAATACAGGGTAGGGGAATGGATCTGGGTGGGTTACTCTCCGGAGGATTGGTGTGGACTCATTGGGCAAACGGGCCTGTTTCTACACTATAGGGATTCTAATCTAATTCTAAAATACTTTCATAAAAACAGTGAAGAAGAAGAGGCCACGCAACTCTTCAAGTCCATCATTCAATAAGGCCATTGTTGATCTGATTTTAAACTCAACTCTACATTGCTGCATATCCCTGATAATCTTTCATTCTATTGATAATCAAGAATCTTTCCACCTCTGCCTTAAAAATATTTAAAGATCCTGCATCCAATGCCTTTTGAAGAAGGGAATTCTAAAGACTCTGAACCCTCTGAGAAAACAATATGTTTACTTATCCCTATTTAAAATGGCGACCCCTTTATTTTTAAACTACGACCTCTAGTTCTAGATTCTCTCAAGAGGAAGCACCCTTTCAACATCTACCCAGTCAGGTCTCCTCAGGAATCTTATATATTTCAAATAAGTCACCTTCTAAATTCTTCTAAATTCCAACAATAAACTTAGCTTTTACAGCCTTTTTTCATAAAGCAAGTAGCTCATTCCATCTATTTGTCCAATAAATCTTCTCTGACTGTTTCCAGTGTACAAATGTACTTCTTTAAGAACAGTACTCCAGATGTGGTCTCGCTTTTACTCTGTATAACTAAAGCATGGCCTTCCTTCTTTTGCATTCAATTCCTTGCACAATAAAAAAAAAGTTTCTGATAGCTTTCCTGATTATTTCCTATACCTGTATACTGACCTTTTGTGATTCAACTCTCAATTCCAACAACTTTCTCACTACTACTTCCCTGCTAACTGGAATTTCCTTGAGTCCAGTCCCTCCCTGCCTTTCAACAATTTCTGATATACAGTTATTTCCAGGATGTTACTTGTGAAGACTGACACATCTGCCATCTCTTTCTCATCCATTACTAATTCCCATGAGTCAAGTTCTATAGGACCAATACTTACTGAATTAATTCTCTTTTTTAAATATCTGAAGAAACTCTAAAATTTATAGTTTTGGATAACTTTCTCTCTTTTCCCTCTCTTTTTAGTAATTATTTGCTGTATTTTATATTCCATTTAGTCTTCTGACCAGCAATCTATCTCTTCAGAATTATACATCTTTTCTTTCAGTTTGACATTATCTTTGATTTTTCTAGATTACCAAGGTTAGTGTGACTATCACTTAGACTTTTCCTTGTTTGTTGGAATGTATCCATTGAGTGTATTCTGGAATATCCCCTTAAACGTTTGCCATTGCATCTGTATTGACTTGTGCCTTTACCTAAATTGTCACTTCACTTTTGTTAGCTCTGCGTGCATGCTGTCACAATTTCCCTTGCTTTAATTCAAAATAGCAGTCTTGGATTCACACTCCTCACCCTTTAAACTGTATATAAAATTCAATCATTTTATAATCACTACTACCCAAGAAGGCTTTCACTATGAGGTCAGTAATTAATCCTATCTCATTGGTCAAAATCGGGTCTAAATGGCTACGCTCTGGTTGATGCCATAACATGCCAGGCTAATATTCTTTGATTTCTCACCCAGATTACTTGTTCTCATCTGATTTTTCCAGTCTAGGTGTAGGCTTCCACGTAGGTGAAAAATCCTCCATGATAATCACTGTTGCCTTTTAACAAACTCCTATTACTTCTCCCTTGATTTCCTATCCTATGTTTACTTTTAGGGACATGCACACAAATTCTACAAGTGACCGCATGCCTTTATCATCCCTCACATCTACCCAGACTGCTTCTATATCCTGGTTACTTGAATTTAGCCCATCCCTCTCTATTGTGTTCATATCATCTTTAATTAAGAAAGCCATCCCTCCACACTTTCCTAGCTTGATATCATTACTAAATGTCATATACACTTCAATATTCAGGTCCCAGTCTGGGTCATCCTGCAGCCATGTCTCAGTTGTGGCCACTTGTTTTCAGGAGGCACCAAGTGTTTAGTTCACTCTTGTAAAGGTCTCTAACTTATTAATTAGGAGTCACAGCTCACAATACTTTGTGCGGGATAAGCCAGAGTTATCTTCAGGCTCGAAATCCATTTCACTGCAAAGCAAAAACATCTTGTCTTCCAGAGATTCAATATCTCGTTCACACTGTTGAGTTGTTCATTTGCCTGGGAGCCAATCAGATAGCGGTTCGCAGTCAGCAGGCCTATTGTCATTGATAACTCTTCACTCGTGCACAGACCAATCAGCTACTTGTTGTCGGCTGCAACTCCATCTATATAAATGCCCCCCTCCCATTGCTCATTCACCTCATTTGTAGTAACCTTCCTTCACTGTTTGAAAACACAACAGTATAAATAGCACTTAAATGCAGTGTCAGGGAACTTGCTTTTTTTTTTAAGTGCAGCAGTCCTTCATCAATTTTTGATTTTTAAAACAATTCTTTTCCTATTTCATGTCCACAATAAAAAATACAGAAATCTAAAAGGTACGGCCTTTTCCCATTTGTTCCACCCGATCCAATAATGTCAGTCACAATCTGTGAGTGGAAACAGGGAATTTTAGTTTTTGGAGTGTGCTAGTAAACCTGTACCAGCTCCCTAATGTCCCAGTAATTCTATCTGATCAAATGTAGTTGTACTTACTGCTCTTATGTGATAACTAAGAACAGTGCAACTTCTATAGTTGGTCTATGATAGTGTATCATATTCCACCTACCAATATATGAAAGAAAGACAAAGGAGGATTGGTGGCAACAAACTACCTTAAAATGTCAGCAGGACTGTCCACTTGGCTTACCACCAAGCTCTGATCAATGTGGATGTAAGTTTGCTGACTGAGTTGGAAGGTTAATTTTCAAACGTTTCGTTACCATACTAGGTAACATCATCAGTGAGCCTCTGGTGAAGTGCTAGTGTTATACCCCACTTTCTATTTATGTGTTTAGGTTTCCTTGGGTTGATGATGTCATTTCCTGTGTTGGTGATGTCATTTCCTGTGTTGGTGATGTCATTTCCTGTTTTTTTTCTCAGAGGATGGTAGATGGGGTCCAAATTGATGTGTTTGTTGATAGAGTTCCGGTTGGAATGCTATGCTTCTAGGAATTCTTGTGTGTATCTCTGTTTGGCTTGTTCTAGGATGGATGTGTTGTCCCAGTCGAAGTGGTGTCCTTCTTCATCTGTATGTAAGCAAACCAGTGATAGTGGGTCATGTCTTTTTGTGGCTAGTTGTTGTTTAAGTATCATGGTGGGAATTTTCTGCCTGTTTGTCCAATGTAGTGTTTGTTACAGTTCTTGCACAGTATTTTGTAAATTACATTTGTTTTGCTTGTTGTCTGAATAGGGTCTTTCAAGCTCATTAGCTGCTGTTTTAGTGTGTTGGTGGGTTTGTGTGCTACCATGATGCAAGGAGTCTAAGTAGTCTGGCAGTCATTTCCGAGATGTCTTTGATATAGGGGAGAGTGGCTAGGGTTTCTGGACGTGTTTTGTCTGCTTGCTTGGGTTTGTTGCTGAGAAATCGGCGGACTGTGTTCATTGGGTATCCGTTCTTTTTGAATACACTGTATAAGTGATTTTCCTCTGCCCTTCATTGTTCCTTTTGTGCTGCACTGTGTGGTGGTTCATTGAAATAATGTTCTAATGCAGCTTCATTTGTGGGTGTTGGGACGATTTCTTCTGTAGTTCAGCATTTGGTCCGTATGTGTTGTTTTCCTATAGACGATGGTTTGAAGTTCCCCATTGATTGTTCACTCTACTGTGACATCTAAGAATGGCAGTTTGTTGTTGTTTTCCTCTTCTTTTGTGAATTTTATGCCAGTAACAATATTATTGATGGTCCTGAAGGTTTCCTCTAATCTGTTTTGTTTAGTATGTGTCATCCATGTAGCAGACCCAAAGTTTCGGTTGGATGGTTGACAGAGCTGATTGTTCGAGTCTCTGCATTACTGCCTCTGCTAAGAACCCTGATATCAGAGATCCCATGGGAATTCCGTTGGTTTGTCTGTAGGTTTTGTTATTGAAAGTGAAGTGGGTGGTAAGGCATAGGTCCACTAACTTGACAATTTTTTCCTTGCTGATGAAGTTGGTGGTGTTTGCTGTATGTATCTTTTGTTCTTCTAATAGTATAGTCAGTGGCCAGGTTGATGTTGACGGATGTGAACAGGGCTGTTACATCAAAGGAGGCCATTATTTCATCCTCTTCTAGCTTGGTGTCTTTGATGGTGTTCAGGAATTCTTGAGTGGAGTGAATGGAGTGGCGAGAGTCTTCTACTAAGTGATTTAATGTTTGGTGTAGTTCCTTTGATAGACCCCATATACCACCCTCTGAGAAAAAGAACAGGAAATGACATCAACACAGGAAATCACATCGCCAACACAAGGAAACCTAAACACATATATCGAAAGCAGGACTTAACACCAGTGCTTCACCGGAGGCTCACTGAAGATGTCACATAGTATGGTGACGAAATGTCTGAAAATGAACCTTCCAACTCAGTGAGCAAACGTACATCCAGAACCTCAACCTCAACTACAAATCTTCTCAAACCTTGCTATGAATAATATGTTTATTATGACATGAGTTCTCTGCCCATATCCAAGAGGAAGCCCTGTTCCATAGAGCTTCTGGCGAATTGGAGGCCAACAGCTCTTCAGCGCTGGTAGTGCCATGAGGAAATCAAGGTGTGTCAGTAATTTTTGCAGGTGCTATGCTGGCAGGCCACAGTAAGCTGAGTGAGGGGGTCATGCTGTACAGGGCATTTTGGGAGGGGGGGGGGGTTGGTAAAGAAGGTGGACATGGACATGGGGAAGGAAAAATGAATAGGCCCTTCCATGAGTGCTAGGAGCCCAAAAAGGAGAGAACTCCACTTCCCCTAGTGTGGTCCCAGCCCCAAGATTAGAATAGGCAAAGAATCCACAGTCCCAAACAGAAGAGGAAAGCTCTGCTGTCAATAAGGTGAGCTACTTCTTTAAGGGAGTGTCAACTTTAAAAATAAATCCTACAAGTCAGCCAGCAGCTGTGCTTTAAAGATCTAATTTAGCCAGAATCAGGGGAATAAGTACAGAAAATCTGAGCCCTGAAGAGACTCTTACTACAGCAGCTAAGCAAGTCACGATCCACCAAAAAAGAAGTCTACATTGTTCTCCAGGGATAACTTGAGTCTCATAAAGAAGGGTAAAAAACCTACTTTTACAGCATCATTGTGGGTTAGGAAACTAAAAAAGCAGAAGTTAGGAAAATGTATTCAGAATGTATATTATTAATGTTAATTTATTTTATGTGCTGCATTACTATTTAAAATTTCTTCGAACCAGCAACATCATTAGTAAAATTAAGATCCTTAGACAACACATTCCAAATTCATGACCAGTTCCATCGAGAAGGACAAGGGCAGCAGATACAGGGGAACACCATCACCTGCAAGTTCCTCTCCAAGCCACTCACCACCCTGACTTGGAAATATATCACCATTCCTTCACCAAATCAAAAGCCTGAAATTCCTTCCATAATGGCATTGTAGGTTTGTCTACACGGACTGCAGGTGTTCAAGAAAACAGTTCCCCATAGCTTCTCAAGAGCAACAAGGCCCAGTCAACAGTGCCCAAATCCTGCAAGTAATTTTTTTTTTAAAAATCCCTATGTTGAAAGCAGAAGATTTAACTTAAATGTGTTATTTTAAGGCAAAGGAAAACTGGAATTGAACAATGGAAGTTAAAGGCATGATAAAATGTGAAAAGCCATTTTCTCAGGAAAAAAAGGCACAACTCTGTGGGAGGAAGGAAAATAAGACATGGTGCCATGTTTCCATTTTGCCAAACCCACCTGGATGAATGACAAAACAACACAAAACCACCATCTTAAATCTTTATGTTGGGAAGATAAATGTTCATTTAACTGAAGATTTAAGAGGGTGTACAAGACTTCAAATGCTTCAAAATTATAAGTTTTATTGAAGGCATATCTTATTCACACAGAGATTAAAACAGTTTTTGCATTTTAAAACAAAGAAAGGAAGAAAATTAAGAAAAGATTACAATCAATTACAATTTAAAGCTCATTAAAAGACCTTAGTCTAATTCATCATTCAATAAAAATTAATTACAATTTTCACAAATGTATGAAAGGTGAAGAATCTTAATTAATTTTGCAACCAATGAATTTAAATTATGATTCAACCTAGAAGAACAAAAGTGGGGATCCAGCAGAAGTAGCATAAATTTGAAACTTCCAACCAAAAATAACTTGAAGTAATAAAGTTAAATTAAAACCTCAAGACAAAGGAAAATGATCTTATTTCTTTCAAAGGGCCATGGTTATAAATATGTCAGAAAAAGAATTAGGTTGATCAACATGGAAGGAACAATTCATGAGATGCACTACTTTTTCAGGTTGATATACCAAAGAACGGGCAGAACAAGTTAACATACTAATTTGGAATATAGTAGCAAGAGTGGGCCTTTTGGCCTTACAGCCTGCTGCACAATTCAATATGATCTTGGATGATCATCAAACTCTGTATCCTGTTCCCACTGTCTCCTCATATCCTTTGGTTCCTTTATCTTAAGGACAATATCTGCACCTTTCTTGAAACTTTAATGTTTTGGTTTCAACAATTTCCTATCATAGAAAATGCCAAAGACTTCTCACTTTCTTAGTTAAAAAATTCTTCCTCCTTTCCGTCATATCCTTAGACTGCCACCCCCTTCAGTCTCTCATTGTCTGGAATTTATTCCATATTTCTCCACACAATAGAAAATGTGCAGATTAGGTGAATTGGCTATGTTAAATTGCCCATAATGTCCAGGGGTGTGTAGGTTAGATGCATTAGTTAAGGCTAAATACAGAGTAATAGGGTGGAGGGAATGGGTCTGCGAGGGCCACTCTTTGGAGGGTCGATATGGGCTTATTGGGCCAAATGGCCCGGAAGGTTTCTATTCTATAAAAGTTCTCTTCTAAAACCTCTCTGTATTTCCGCCCCTAGTCTCCTTTAAGACCTATTCAAAGCTCATCTCTTAAATCAGACTCCTGGTCACCATTCTAATACCTGCCTCTATAGCTCAGATCAATTTTCTCCATTTGCCTTTGTGAAATTATCGAGTTATTTTTCTTCATCTTAGGAACAATATAAGTGCTGGAAGTTATTGTTGTAAACAATCTGCTAATATTCTTAGGCTTCCACGATTATGCTTGACCTCATTCATGATGAAAACATTGTATAATATTGAATTGATACACCTCTGATGGTCTTCAGATTTTTAGACTAAAGAAATTGAAAACTCATTTCATCAAAAGCTGATCCCAAAAACGGAGCTGCTGGTGGGATGCTATGGGCAATTTTACAGGCAGCAGCCAATTAAGGAGCTATTGCCCAGCCTGCTATCACATGAGGAAGCCAGCCCATATCCCATACAGGCCTCCATCAGCAACATCATCAATAGGAATGACTGCTGCTGAAGCTGCAGGTAGAGGAAGAAGACACCTCCTTGTTAAAGCAACCTCAAACCTTAGTTAATCATGGGATTTTGGGATTCCCCCACATACTGTGGACCTCTGTGGTGGACCTCCAGGTTAGTTGGTTAGAGAAGGCCATTTGAGCAAGTGGGTCTCCATGCAGGGGGATGGAAGAGGTGTCAATCAGGGTTGGGGCAGTGAAAGAGGTTGATCTCCAGGTAGAGGTGTGTCTGATAAATCAATGGGCTGTTGATGCTGGGGTGGGGTAATTGCCAGTGGGCTAGGGAAGTGGATGGTGATAATTCAGAAACCTGCAATGGGAGACGTCTGAGGCCTGGTGGTAGAATCGGATACTTCATTTTGGGGCTAGGGCATGCACAAGATGTTGGGGAGGATGTAACCCAGGGATCACAGGCCATAAACCATGGCCCAAGGAGGTGGATAGGTGATTAGAAGCCTCAAGGTTGATGGAGATTGGAGGCCATTAGAGAAAGCTTATGCTAAGTGATACCTTCATTTGAATTCAGTAGGTGTAAAACCACTCAATTCCGGAATTCCCTTTGTACTCCCATTGATGGACCTACTGGGTTCCCTGAATTGATAGCAGTTACATTTTCAAAAAAGAACAGTAATACTCATAAACCTCATGATCATATCTAAAATGCCTTCCTGGACTTTTGTGACAGATTGGCCACTTTCCCACCATCCAGCTTCAATTAATGATGGTAATGGGAAGGGTTGAGGTGATATTTCTCAAACCTTAGACCCTAATCCATCTCAAATCACTGTGTGGCACCTACCAGGTTCCTTACTCAGCATTGCATGTTTATTCACTGTGAATTACATGCAGTGGATTTTACAGAACGTGGTCACAGTTTGTGAGTCTTTGCTCTATTTGATAAACTGTGGTATCAGAGCTGAAAATGTGTTGCTGGAAAAGCGCAGCAGGTCAGGCAGCATCCAGGGAACAGGAGAATCGACGTTTCGGGCATAAGCCCTTCTTCAGGAATGAGGCAATCTTCTTCCTGACCTCTCCGCCCCCACACCAGTCTGACCTATCACCCTCACCTTGACCTCTTTCCACCTATCACATTTCCGACGCCCCTCCCCCAAGTCCCTCCTCCCTACCTTTTATCTTAGCCTGCTGGACAAACTTTCCTCATTTTTAACATTTTCAGCTCTGATCTCCAGCATCTGCAGACCTCACTTTCTCCTCAAACAGTGGTATCATCCTTGTGAAAAAGCAATTAGCCATCTCTAGCTTTCTACTTATTTTTAATTACATACCACCTTGAAAAATTGTACATAGTTTTGTAAAAATGGAGATTTTTATTTTTGAGTCTACAATTTTAAGCAACATGCAGGGGGTTGACATTTACAGGAATACTACTTGTTAGAGCTCAAAAGCATGCTTGGATATTAGAACTGCCAAGCTATCAATAATGATGCAGAGACTGGTTCTGCGGGTATTTCTGCTGTTTTACTAACAAGACTAGATTATGAAGCATATGTGAAATGAGGGATTTTTGGAACAAAATCAAGGGTTGGCTCTTACATGAGTTTGATTATTACCTGAGTAAATAGAGTAAATCACATCAAACTGTACACTGTTACCTCCATACAAAATTGTCAGAGCAAGGACATGTTGCTTTAATTTCACTAGAGGAAGAAAGCAATGTGAAATCATTCTTTCATGGAGCCAGTGAAAGCTTTAAAGCCATTCCATTTACTTTGCACATTAAATTCTGCATCATGATGTTACAAAAGCTAATGGACTTATTCCTCCTGAGCATAACAACGACAGCACAAAAATACATCAAACCTTTTATCATGCTTGATTTTTAACCAAAGTTATCTGCTCTAATCCCATCACCACTTTCTTTTCTGTATGTTTTTATGTTCCTTATTAAATATTTATTATTGAAATTTCATTCCCTCCGAGTTTTGAAACACAGCTATCTAGTTGAGATTGGTATATTTGTCCATGGAGCATGTGAACACAATATTTGCTGTCTGCACTGGGTGACTGTCTGAAATTGGATTGATTCTGAGACAATGTGCATATCTTGGTTATTATGAACAAATAATAAACACACTCATTTTAATTATTTACTCCAGTGTGCTGTGTAATAAGTACTCAACAGCACTATTACCCAATGACTGAGAATGATGAACTTAGAAAACATATGAAGGCAATTGTGGTAGCTGCATGAAGAGCTGACATTTCCATCTCTGGATTGTATTTAGTAAGATGCTTGCTGTGAATTGTATTAGGTGAACTTATTTACTGTTGGGTCAGTTAGACATAAATATAAACATCACAGGCTGACCTTTAAGGTTGTGCTCCTCAAAAGCTGCATACATAAATCATGCTTTCATGTCATAAAAAACAAAGACAATTATTGCTGTCATTCCATTATTTACCATCTTCTTCATTTAACGAATGTAAGCTTACCTAGGTGGTTGTCATGCTTTTCCTCAAAGCATTTTAAGGTTTCTCATTCAGGGCATCTTTATTGGTGCTGTTTCACTTTTTTCCTATTTGGTATTATTGAGTGTGACTCGCTCAATAATATCCTCGTAAGTTAGGGAGGTTAATATGATTAATGATATTAAAAATGCAAAAATTACACTTAGGCTTGCAAGAATACAAAAGATTAGGATCTGTTAGAAAATCCTTGAGAAATTAATGTAGCCAGAAGATCTGCACTTGTAATTTTGTTTCTAAGGCACATAGTTATGTCAGGAAATTTCCTGCACCCACTTTAGGAAAACTCCCCTGAATGGGATGGTTTTCATTCTAGAAGGTGAGAGAAATGGGAGCAGGATAGAGTCAGACCCACCTGCATTTGTACCGCAATGTTTTACATCTCTTTAATTAAATTACAAAGGCTATTGCTGAGTGGCCACATGGACTGCTGAATTAAGGAGCAAGCTGTTTAAAGGGCCTAACTCAGTTTTCTGGGACTTTTGCCCAGTTATTTCATTAAATTATACACCCCTTGACTTTATCTCTCATACTTCATCTCCCCATCTCAACTAGTTCTCATTCCACTTCCGTGACTCCATGCCAACTTAGTGCCAACTCATGCCAATTCATCCTCTATGTCAGCACATCCAGTATTCACCAGTGGAAACCCTTAGTGGTCAAGTTTAAATGAAACAAAGGAAAGATGGAAATATCTATTACAACCCTCAATATATTAAAAAAAACATTCTTGAAAGTGTATGTAAAACTTCTAAAGTCTCCTCAAGTTCTTGGTCCATAATGAAAATATACATGCATTTATAATTCCACATCAAAAATGTTAACCCTTGAACAACCTCTTTGGATTGTGAATCAAACTGTGAATTTTAGGAGCATTTGCTGATATAGTTATATGGTGCAGAAAGCATACAAAAATTCATCAATTGGGCTGCACGGTTACTCAGTGAGTAGCACTAGTGTCTCACAGCACCAGGGACCTGGGTTTGATTTCAGCCTCAGGTGACTGGATATGTGGAGTGTGCACGTTCTCCCAGTGTTTATGTGGGTTTCTTCTGGGTGCTCCGGTGTCCTCTGGTGAAGGACTTATGCCCGAAACATCGAATTTCCTGCTCCTTTGATGCTGCCTGACCTGTTGTGCTTTTCCAGCAACACATTTTTCAGCTCTGTCCTCCCACAGTCCAAAGATGTGCAGGTTAAGTGGATAGGCCATGCTAAATTGCCCATAGTATCCAGGGATGTGTAGTCTAGATGGATTAGTCAAAGGAAATGTTGCGTTGTAGAGATGAAGTTGGGTCTGGGTGGGATGCTCTTCAGAGGGTCGGTGTGGACCCGCTGGGCTCAATAGCCTGCTTCCATACTGTGACATGCTGGGGTTCTATGACATAATTATAGCCCTTGTCCAAAAAAACAAAAACAGAATTTTCTATCCCTCATCGGCACAGGCATACTTTTGCATATTTTTTAACTTCCTGGAGATTTAATAATTTCATATCCTGACAGACCTAATAGCATTTAAAGACCATTTACATTTACTCTTGAAAACAAAACCCATTGTGGAATAAGCTAATTGCTACAGCAAAGAAATGCCTTGTCTGAACTCAGCACTGAATTGAAATGGCCCTA
Organism: Chiloscyllium plagiosum; assembly: GCF_004010195.1. Taxonomy (NCBI): domain Eukaryota; kingdom Metazoa; phylum Chordata; class Chondrichthyes; order Orectolobiformes; family Hemiscylliidae; genus Chiloscyllium; species Chiloscyllium plagiosum. The sequence goes on along the minus strand of NC_057713.1, from coordinate 57,256,426 downwards.
CTGAATTCAGATTTCCCCAGTATATAAGCCATGACCTGCCCCTTTGCCCTAGCAGTGAAAGTGGGAACTGTCAGAAATGGGCACAGGCGTTTCACATTCAGATCCCACCCAGTATTTTTAAAAGTTCAAAGATTTGTTTTCTTAACTAGAGATTTAATGTTCTGTCATTGTTAATGGGATCAACAATTACAATTGACCTAAAAAGTGTTGTTTTATGATATTGTTGTTATCTTGCTGTTGTGGTATTATCGTGGCAATGCAGTATGAAGTAAAATAGAGCTTTTCAGATTTTGAACCCATTCCAGCTCATTGATGAAAGAGCCATCACTTTCTATTTAAGCAACAGGTCACAAGCTTTCATCTGTCTGCAAATAATAAATATGTCTCCCTTATTTTACAGTGAACTCACAATTAGTAACCAGTCAAAGCACCAAGCCTCTTAAAAAGCTTTAGGTACAAATGACTTCATGACCTAATACTTTTTTTCTATTTTACCAGCTGATTATCTGTTCTAGAAATCTGGGTGATTGATTCCATGCAGGGCTTTTATTTTCATTTTGAAAATGCATCAATTTGTTTGCATTTTACACCTTTTAGATCATTGATGAAATTAAAATGACATAGAACAAACACATTGATAATGTCAAGGAATAATTATTCGCATCAGGCTAGATTTTCCTCTTTTTGTGAGCACCTTGGTTTCATAGATATTAACTGTTTTAAATCAAAAATAATGGCTTTGTTATGATTAATTTTAACGTGGGAGAATTGATCAGTTTTGAATGGGATAATGGAAACAAATGCTCAGTGACAATGAAGCAGTAATAATACTTCACTGACACCTCTGAAGAAGATGAATTTCCATTTGAGAAGTTTAATTGATAACATAATTCTGCAATCCAGCTGTAGCCTATACAAAACTTCCAAATAATGATTCTACAGAAATACAAAAATGTGAATTTACCTTTGGGTTAAATATCTGAAAGAGGTGGTGTTTCTCAGTGAGCTGAAACCAGATCAGCATGATAGTTTTCAAGTTTCCACCTGGCGGAATGGCTGCACTGAGTTGGAAATTCATTCTCAATATCTTATAGTTTTTCCATTGGAATAGAAAATTGAATGGAATGCTGATATGCTACCACCCACTTTTCATCCAGCAATAAAAGTTAAAATTACTCACAAGGCCTGAGTTCAAATCCATAACAGTTAATGATATTGAGATCCCTGGAGCTGGTTTTGAGAAGGTTACCACAGTTCAGCTTCAAATTCAGTGAGTCAAAATTAGAGTGGTGCTGGAAAAGCACAGCAGGTCAGGCAGCAGAAAAGGAGTAGGAAAATTGATGTTTCGGGCAAAAGCCCTTCATCAGGAATTCAAATTCAATGATATTAAACAATAGCTTGATCTCTTGAGTGAGAATTAGAAATTCAGTTTTATCAACTTGTGGGTATACAATAATTGGGTCTTTGTTCCAACTGTATCCCTGACTGTGCATTCATTGGAATTATTTTCATCTTTGTTGTGGTTGCAATATGGGATTGGTCTTCTGTTCTACACAACCTCTGATTTTCCTTTCATTGAAATAAGTGGAAATGAATTTTCACAGAATGTAAAGCAGGTGGATGATCTGCTGCTGCTAATTTTATACTCCACCTGCCCCTCCCTAAGCACCACTCACCTCCCCCCCCAATAAAACCTGTAAGTTACCTTCAGAAATAGTACAAATAAAATGGGATCAATGCAATAAATGGCAGCCAACCTTTGTTGGAATTATTTGCTATTTATTAAACTGCTACTATTTCTGAGCGTCATCTATATAATTGAAAATGATAAAGACTGTATTTGAAATACACTTTAAAAATCCAAGCCCACTACATTCCAAATTATAATTATAAACACTTAAATTTTCCGATGAGAAATGGTGGGTGGTAATGATTATCATCTACAAGAAAGATTTTCCCATTTAAGTGCATATAACTTGTTAAATATTCATTTCATTGTGATCCATTATTATTGAAATAAATTTTCATTTCATTTATTATTCTGTATTCCTGTAGGATTGTATCCTGATTCAATCTTAATGTGAAATCATGATTTCATTCCACACAGTGAACCTATTACCCTGACCCTGAGTGGAAAAAGAACAAAACTGCACAATATTCCCATAATGAGAACAAAAGAAAAATGCTTTGAGTGCTTAAGATCTAAGCATTTACATCATTTTCTGTTTTTATTCCCTATTTTGAAAGTCCAACAGTTGTCATGCAGCAAAGGTCAAGTAGCCTAGTGCAACAATCTGATTGCAATGTTGGTCTGGAATCTTGTACAAGGACTATTTTGTGCGAGACACCCACACATTTTTTGTGAGGGTTGCATTTCAACTTCTGACCTGGTACATTGTTGTTCTGACAGGAAACTAAGACAACGGAATTAGTCTTAATTTCATTTTGAATCTTTTCTGGGATGCAGTTTCCTAAGATCAGTAAAGTGATGGAAGGTGTCATCAACAGTGGCATCAAGCAGCATCTGATTCAGCAATAATCGGCACACTGATGCTCAGTTTGGGTTCCATCAGGGCCACTCAGCTCCTGACCTCATTATTGCCTTGGTTCAAACATGGACAAAAGAACTGAATTCCAGAGATGAGCTGAGAGTGACAGTTCTTGACCTCAAGGCCGCATTTGACTGAATGTGACATCAAGGTGCCCGAGCAAAACTGGAATCAAAGGGATGTTCAAACATAACATGATCTAGCGCAGCAGCATCCAAGGAACAGGAGAATCGACGTTTCGGGCATAAGCCCTTCTTCAGGAATGAGGAAAGTGTGTCCAGCAGGCTAAGATAAAAGGTAGGGAGGAGGGACTTGGGGGAGGGGCGTTGGTAATGCGATAGGTGGAAGGAGGCCAAGGTGAGGGTGATAGGCTGGAGTGGGGTGGGGGCGGAGAGGTCAGGAAGA
>NC_057713.1:57248312-57253108 GCF_004010195.1 Chiloscyllium plagiosum | reverse complement strand
CCCCCACCCCCGTCTGACCTATCACCCTCACCTTGACCTCTTTCCACCTATCACATTTCCGACGCCCCTCCCCCAAGTCCCTCCTCCCTACCTTTTATCTTAGCCTGCTGGACACACTTTCCTCATTCCTGAAGAAGGGCTTATGCCCGAAACGTCGATTCTCCTATTCCTTGGATGCTGCCTGACCTGCGCTTTTCCAGCAACACATTTTCAGCTCTGATCTCCAGCATCTGCAGTCCTCACTTTCTCCCCATAACATGATCTAGGCAATATCCAGGCTTAGGCTGACAAGTGGCAAGTAATATTCACATCTAACAATGCCAGGCAATGACCATCTCCAATATGAAACTAACTACTGCCCCTTGACATTCAATGGCATTATCATCACTGAATCCTCCAGAATCAACAGCTGCAACATGACCTCCCAACTCATGTACTCAATGCACTGACCAATAAAGGCAAGCATACCAAATGCTTTCTTCACTATTCTGTCTCCCTGTGACTCCCCTGTCAAGGAACTATGAGCCTGCATTCCAAGGTCTCTTTGTTTAGTAACACTCCCCAGGACCTTGCCATTAAGTATATAAGTCCTGGCCTGATTTGCCCTACCACAATGTAGCACTTCACATTTATCTGGATTAAACTCCATTTGCCATTCTTCAGCCTTTCGGCCCATCTGAGCAAGGTGCTGTTGGACTCTGAGGTAACCTTCTTCTCTGTCCACTATACCTCCAATTTTGGTGTCATCTGCAAACTTACTAACTAAACCTCCTATATTCACATCCAAATCATTTATATAAATGATGGTCTGGTTTAAATAGATACATCTGGAATAACAACTTTGATTTCTGGTAAGGATGACTTTTAAAAATATATTCATTTTCAGGACATTAGTGTTAGCAATTATTCCCCATCTCTTACTGTCCTGAAAAATTGTGCTGAGCTTTCTTTGTAAATCAGTGAAGATTAATTTGATGAAATCCAATAACTTGTTAGGCCAATTAGATGGCAATTAAGAATCAACTATGTTGTATGGGAATGGAATTGGGTACAGACCAGAACAGATAATGATGAGAGGTTTCTAACCCTTATGTGCTAATATCCAGTTCATGCTCAAAGGGATAACCTTAAATCTAAAGTTTTGCACGCTGCAGTGAAGTGTGTCTAGTGTTACAGTGCACTGCTTTTCTATGGAATTGTCAACCTAAGGAATTTGGCAAGTAAAGGAATTTTAATGATTGAAATCTTTCTAAAATTTGGGTAAGATTTATATTCAGTATTTCAGTTAATTTAAACTTTAATTATAGCTGAAACATGTTGTTTGCAATTCTTGCACCATATGGGAATTTCAGGCCTCCTCAGGTGTCACGAACCACCCTGTGTACAGAAACTGTATGCCCCCTGCCTGAGCACAGTCTCTCTTCACACTTGTGGGCAGCTGATGTCCCATATATATGTTGGTGGCCATCCCAAAGGCAGAGAGAGTTCAGTATATTGGATGTGGCCATCTGGAAGAATAGAAAGAGCAGGAAGTATAGTCAACTTGAGGACTTATGCCATTCTCAAACCATACTATATTAGAGAAAGTTGGGAGTAAAGAGAACTTGAAACATTGCAGTCAAATCTGGCACAAATGGACAAAAGCAAAATATGCCAATGTTGTCATAGAGTCATAGAGATGTACAGCATGGAAACAGACCCTTCAGTCCAACCCATCCATGCCGGCCAGATATCCCAACCCAATCTAGTCCCACCTGCCAGCACCCGGCCCATATCTCTCCAAACCCTTCCTATTCATCTACCCATCCAAGTGCCTTTTAAATGTTGCAATTGTACTAGCCTCCACTGCTTCCTCTGGCAGCTCATTCCATCCATGTACCACCCTCTATGTGAAAAAGTTGCCCCTTAGGTCTCTTTTATGTCTTTCCCCTCTCACCTTAAACCTATGTCCTCTAGTTCTGGACCCCCCAACCCCAGGGAAAAGACTTTGTCTATTTACCCTATCTATGCCCCTCATAATTTTGTAAACCTCTATAAGGTCACCCTCAGCCTCCGACACTCCAGGGAAAACAGCCCCAGCCTGTTCAGCCTCTCCCTATAGCTCAAATTCTCCAACCCTGGCAACATCTTTGTAAATCTTTCTGAACCCTTTCAAGTAACACAACATCTTTCCGATAGGAAGGAGACCAGAATTGCACACAATATTCCAACAGTGGCCGAACCAATGTCCTGTACAGCCGCAACATGACCTCCCAACTCCTGTACTCAATACTCTAACCAATAAAGGAAAGCATACCAAACGCCTTCTTCACTATCCTATCTACCTGCGACTCCACTTTCAAGGAGCTATGAACCTGCACTCCAATGTCTCTTTATTCAGCAACTTTCCTTAGGACCTTACCATTAGGTGTATAAGTCCTGCTCAGATTTGCTTTCCCAAAATGCAGCACCTTGCATTTATCTGAATTAAACTCCATCTGCCACTTCTCAGCCCATTGGCCCATCTGGTCAAGATCCTGTTGTAATCTGAGGTAACCCTCTTTGCTGTCCACTACATCTCCAATTTTGGTATCATTTGCAAACTTATTAACTGTACCTCTTCCACAGATAAGGGGCCAGGCAAGTTTTTTTTTTAATAATCACAGTAAGCCTCATATTATGTGTTGCCTCTCTAGTGCCAGACAGAAAAGGGTGAAAAATATTCTGCAGTGGGAAAGGAGTGAGCCAGAGTTGTGATACACATTAGTACCAGTGACATGGAGATCTAGGGACACAGTTAAAATGTAGGACCTCAAAAGAAATAATCAGTGAATTGCCCCTAGAAGAGTATAAATAGGAAGTTAGGGAGAAACAATAGGCAGTATGAAACAAGGTGCAGCATGGAAGGCTTCAGATTTTTGTAATTTTGGGGCAGTAAGTATCTTTTCAATATGATTACATTCCAACAGGACTAGGATCAACAACCTCATGGGGAAATTTATTAGCCTCATTTAAAATGGTTTAAGTTAAATTAGTGGATTAACTTAGAAACATAGAAAATCGGTGCAGGAGTAGGTCATTCGGCCCTTCGAGCCTGCACCACCATTCAATATGATCATGGCTGACCTTGCAACTTCAGTATCTCATTCCCACTTTCTCTTCATATTCCTTGATCCCTTTAGCAGCAAGGGCCACATCCAGCTCCCTCTTGAATATAACTAAATGAACTGGCCCCAACGGCTTTCTGTGGTACAGAATTCCATAGGTTCACAACTCTCTGAATGAAGAACTTCTGCCTCACTTAGGAAGAAAAGAGGAATAATGTAAGAAAGGATGCAAGGGTTGAATAGTACTAGAGTAGGGACTGTTACAAGCTGGGCAGGAACAGACAATTAATAAATAAATTACAAGGTAAAATGTTATCAAAGTTTGTGCGAAGATTTGTAGCTCGGGTGCTCGTTGTTGTGGTTCTGTTCGCCGAGCTGGAAGTTTTTGTTGCAAACGTTTCGTCCCCTGGCTAGGCGACATCATCAGTGCTTGGGAGCCTCCCGCGAAGTGCTTCTTTGATGTTTCCTCTGGTGTTTATAGTGGTCTGTCCCTGCCGCTTCCGGTTGTCACCCAATATACCAACCACTACAGCGGACAACCGGAAGCGGCAGGGACAGACCACTATAAACACCGGAGGAAACATCAAAGAAGCGCTTCGCAGGAGGCTCCCAAGCACTGATGATGTTGCCTAGCCAGGGGACGAAACGTTTGCAACAAAAACTTCCAGCTCGGCGAACAGAACCGTAAAATGTTATCTTGTGTAATATCCTTTGATAGCATTTATTTTTCATTGCAGATGTGTGATGGAAAGGAGTAAAGTAGCTTCCGTTCAATGATGAAATGAAGAATGGATTCTGCTTTCTAATCTGAAAGAGTTCACCTGTCTTTTTTAATATGAGTGACAATCTCTGATCTCACTTGTATTGTGATCTTGATAGATAATATTTTTAATGTGTGTGTCTAATAGGTAGGGGTTTTCATTTTTGATTACCAAAAGGGACCGTGCTGTAAAGAACACATTTACAGTTTACTAGAAAACAGTCAGAACTGGTGACAGTTATATCATAAAATTAGTGCAGTGCCTTCCTATAGACCGTTTTGCCATTTGAATTAAAAACAATCTCAGCCCAAAAGAACGGAACTAAAATCTTTCACAAAATCAAATTAGTTATCTATTGAAATCATCGGATATGATGAAGGAGAATGTTAATCTCCATATTGAGAGATGCTGGGCAGGGTGAGAGGTCAGGTTGGGGGGGTAGGGAGGAGGGGAGAAGGGATTGGGGCAGATGGTTGCTGAAGTTTTAAACCTCTGTGTCCCTGATCTCATTCGGCCTTGCAAACTTCCTGATTTAACAAAGGTGAGTAAGGGCAAGTGACTGAGCAGTTTATGTGAGGTGGGAGTGCATAATTTTGTTTAAATATGCCAATGAGTTTGTTTCTATAATGTTGACATACTTTCAGATTAAAGTGCTGCAGGCTGGATTTTCCAGGGATCAGGAAACCACGCAGCTGAAGAGATCTGAGGAGATCTGAATTCTGCAGCTTAATGTCTTTCCAGTTCTGGTATTGACAAAAGAGGGCTTTCCCCTGGATTTTCGTGTGAACCTGCTTCCCTCTCCATATTATTGAGCCTCCTCTAACACCATCCTCCACAACACACACACTCCTCCTCTAACACCCCTGCCCCAACACATAGACCCCTCCTCTAACACCCCCCCACAAACACACACACCTCCTTTAACCACACACCCCCACACACATACCTT
>NC_057713.1:57239771-57247535 GCF_004010195.1 Chiloscyllium plagiosum | reverse complement strand
ACACCTCTCCCCTAACACCCCCAACACACACACCTCTCCCCTAACACCCCCAACACACACACCTCTCCTCTTACACCCTCACACACACACCTCCTGTAACACGCCCCCTAACACACACGCACAGACACATACCCACCCCTCCTCAAACATGCCCTCTCACACACACACACACACCTTGCACACACCTTGCACACCTCTCTGGATGTAGCCTCCTCATGCATGCCATTCGTTCCAATTGCCTTGCAATGTGGCTGGCAGGAAATTAAGATTGTTTTTAAGAAGTGGCATCACGTTGCCTGCATTTTGGGTTTTCTAACCACTTCAACCTCATTCCACCCACCCCAGTTCCTTCCTATAAATATCAATTCTTTTTAACAATATAAAGATGCGAGTTTAATTTTAAAAAATCCCCATTGCATAACATTCAATTAAACTCTATTCATTCCCAGGTACATTCACTCTCTCTCTCGCTCTCTTCCCATCCCCAACAATCACTCAACTGTCCTTCTAGTAACTAAAGTAAAAGGAGCAGCTGCATCACCTCCTGTCCTAGTTTTCTTTCATCACATTGAATAAAATATTCCTCATTGCATTTTGTATTTTAGCAGCTTCTCATTTGCAAGTGGTACATTAGCATTGCCACTGCAATCCTGTGAAAAACAGTGCCAGCTACAGTATTTCAATAATGTAATTTGCTTTATAACATGGAATTCAATATTTTAATCACATGGATATTTTCTGCATTCAGGAGGGCTTTTGTGTCCTAAAATATGACTTACTAGGTGGTGGGCAGTCACATTTTTCACAGCAATTAATCCAAATATTGAAAGCTCACACATTGGCTTCAATTACTACAAATAATGTACACTCTCAGTGTGTCTCCATGCTGTTTTTAACCAATTCCTCTAATGGAGATAATTTGTTTCAATATTCGTGCATTCTTTCCCAATCAGAGTAGGCTGCCTGTATGAAGGAATGGGTAAAGACTTAACAGAAAAAGACCAAAAATGTTTCAAACTGTTCAGATCTGTGCTATTTCATTTTGGGTATAACTTCAGGATACTTTAGCTACATACATGTTGAATTTTTTCCAAAGAGTGATCTGTAAGTGGAAATAAAGTTGATTGATCAGAAAGTTCTAACTATTGGGAAAGTAGAAATAGTAACTGTTCCTCAACTCTCCAGAAAATGCTCTCCCTCATTTCTTTTCAAAGAATGATGGACACTTATAATGTCAGGAAATCAAAGAGTGACCACAGTTTCAAGAAATGTGGCAAGCACTTAGGGCAGGGTGAGGTCCCTCAAACATAAATGTGGGAATGATAAGTTTATCTTGTTTTAAGTGATTTTGATTGAAGAATAAATATTGACCTGGGCACTCTGGAGAGCTCTTCTGCGGTTTTTTGTAATTATAATATAGAGTTGACTGAAAGGCGTAAATAGGTTCACAGTTTCTATTTTCTCCCCAAAGCCTTCATCTTTGCAGAACTCCATCACTGTCAAACTAGAATGTCAAACTAGATGATTTGCTTGAGTCTTTGGCCTATTATTTTAACCAACATCTATCTAGCTCAGTACTTAGAGTGCTATCACTGAGCCACAGTTAATCTCTTTGAGAGCTTTGATGAGAAGCCAATATTACTGCCAATATTCTATGGGAGAATATTAACTAATAAATACTTCAAAAGCATTTAATTGTAATTTTTTTTTCATTACAGTCAGAAGCTGAGCCTTTTTGAACGTGTTCGTAGTGCTGGACCCAGAGGTGGCACTGTTAAGAGCAGGCTTTTTACACCTCAAAATACAGACGGAGTGGAGGATAGTCCCTCAAAGGATCAGAAGAGTTTAGGTTTCAGTGACCTTCGAGCTGCAGTTCGCATTAAAGCCTTTGGCTTCAGACAGAGCTCAGAAGGTACTATTTATTTTCCTCAAGTTCTATTGGTCAGTAGAAACAAGGTTTAAATTAATATTTATTAAGTGCCTTATCATGTCTCTCAGAAATGTTTCAAAGTGCTTCAGAGACAAGAGCTGAATCTTGTCACCTTAACTTTTTGAAATGGGAGATTGTGTAATTTCTGGATCAATAACCTGGAGACAAGAGTGCCATGCTTTCTGGAGCAAAGCTGCTGGAAGGGAGTCGAATTAACAACCTGCCTCTGGAATCACCATTTAGTGTGAGACAGTAGGCATTTTGTGGAGGCAGCAAGGCATATCAAAGCACACTATTTAAATCAGCCTTCTCTGTGACTGCTGAGGAGACCAGCACACAAGAGGTTGGAGCATATTAAATTTAAGAAGAGGCTGAAGGCAAGGAATTTTCTCAAGAGCACCAACCATGACAGCAATGTCACTGAGATGCCACTGCACTCGTAGGTTGTTGCCTCTGGATGACCTGAGGGTTTCTGTTTTAATGTCTTTGCCATGGTGCTCTAACTTCCTGCTCTGCACTTGCCTCCTGTGTTTGACAATTTACATGCACTACATGGGCCATGTGCCTCTGGTAATATTTAATTGCCTGAGGAAAATGGCTATTAATAGCTTTTTAAACAACCCCAGTAGACTTACCACAACTGCTTCAGTGTTACCAGTGTCCCTCAGTCCACCCCAGAGAAAAGTGGCCAGATCAGCCCAGAAAAGTGTTTTTTGTTCAAATTTTCCTGACAAGCTGCCTCAAAACCAGCCACCATTATCTCCAATGGACTATCACCAACTTTCTTATATTGGCAAATGCAGCAGCAAATTTGTATCCAGTAGAATACCACAACAGCAATGGGGCGATTTACCAGTTTTATAAAAAAAGAAAGTTCTGGAAATACTCAAAATATTAACTCTATTCCTTTTTGCACAACTGAGTACTGAGTATTTCAAGCATTTGCCAATTTTATTTCAGATTTCCAAGATTACAGTATTTTGCTTTAATTGAAGTACAAATTAATTTCTTTTGGTGGTTATTGATTAAAAGAAGGCACATTGACCAAGAAAACTTTGTTCGTTTTCTGAGTGCACAGAGACCTTTTAACATTTATCAAAAAATATGGATTGATTTACTGTCGGACATGAAAAATGAAAAGTCTGAATGCACAGTCCGTGATGCAATGTAGTGTAAAGCTAGATTATGAGTTCAAAAATGTGTGTGGTGCTCAATCTATACCCTTCTGGGTCTGAGATGAATGGTATCAATTGAGTCAAGCTAGTGAACATACATGAGGATGCTAGCTAAGCTTTCCTGATGCTAGCTTGAGGCCACTTATGGTTTATTGACTGGAGATCAACTAATTCAGCACAACTAAGGAACTTAATCTGGGATCTTCTTGGTCTACAAGTCCCAGCACTGTAGTTAGGTATATCAGCAGAACTATGTTTAGCAATACTCTTAAATGTAATAAGAGATGATACTTGTTCTTGCATTTTGTCACCTCTGTTGTTTCTGATGTCTGTTTGAATTCCTCAGTGGAAAGAGGGTAACCTCAACTTTTTGTTTGGAATTTGCACTCTTGTGATTTCATAAATTTTTAGTCAATGACAAAATTCGATGGAGGCATTGATTATTATCAACTTTGCTTTCAAATGAAATTCTGGTATTTAACAAGATCTTTACTGTTGCTGTGTAGATGCTGCTGCTGAGGTGGACCAAGAGCCTGAGGACAAGGGTTACCAAGCTGAACTCTTGGAAGATTTGATCCCTACATTGAAAACTGTCATTAGGGCTACAAGGTGGGCCTTACTACAAAATAGGAAAAATTAGATATTTATAGTGTCTTCTCTTTGAGTGCCACATAGAACTTCAATAATTATAAACAACAGTTTTCAAAGAATGCTTGATCTGCACTTCATAATGCTCAGCACTCAATATGCAAAGGATGTGTTCTTGTTAACAGTCATGAGGTATAATTAATAAAAGCTAGAGAACTGTATATTGTTGCTGGTATCTTCTCAGGAGGACAGGCAGATATGTGGAGTTGGCACTCTGATAAAATCAGTCATAAGTGCATTGAATGGTAAAGGTTGGTCAGGGAACTGATGGCTTGTTCCTGCTCCTAATTCATAGTTGCATATCCTTTGCTTTACCTACCTAGACTGGTAGCCTATCTTCTTCCTACCAAAGTATACTACCTTATATTTAACTGTGTTGAACTACATTTGCCAATTATTTGCCTGTTTTTCAGATCCTTGAGTGTCATCCTGGAATTCGCTTCATTCCTTCACAATATTGACTATCACACCCAAAATGGTATTTTTGATTCCAATCCAATGGTATAATTCCCCTGCAGGCGGGTTTGCAACTGCAGTGCCTTTCTCACCTTTCTCAGCACGTGTCCACCACTGTTATAAGTAGTGAGAGAGGTGTCAGGCAGCCCGCCTGCTCTTGTGAAACTGGAACCCTGATGTGGCCGATTAATGACTAATTGGGGGCCACTTCCTGCGTATTTCATGCACAGCAGGTTCCATTAGATGTACAGTCTGGATTGTTTACCACACTCAAACCTGTTTCAGAGATATTGACAGGCAGATTACCACTCTCATTTTAGTTGATTTTCGTTTAGGACTGAAATTCTCATTTCTAGCCAATAATTCCAATCCTGGCTCTTTCCGAAATCGGGAGTGTACCTGAATTTAAACATTGTAGTGTAGAAAAATTAAGGGGGTTTTGGGTCCAGCAGGGAGAGAGGGTGTTTGGGTCCAGCAGGGAGAGGGGATGGGGTCCAGCAGGGAGAGGGTAATTGGGTGCAACAGGGACAGGGGATTTGGGTCTGTTAAGGAGGGGCTTTTTTGGGTCACAGGTGTTGATGTTGAGAGAGATGTTGTTGGGTTCCAGGGTGGGAGGGGATTGGATGTTCAGTTTGAGAGTTCTGTTTGTTGCTGAGAAGGGTGAGTGCTGGTGAGATTAATAGGTATCCAGAATGAAATTGTGTTTTTAATCCTATAATTTCCCTGGGTAACCATTAATGTATGTGAAGGGGAACCTTCTGAATTCTCTGACTTTGATGGATTCCTTTAGTGGTTTCAAGTTGCTCACGAACTGTTCTTCAGATTCTTCGATTTCCCATGCACTTCCCACAGAATCTGCTGGGGCTGGGATTCTACAAGCTCCTGATACCCAACTCCAATTCATGCAATTTTAATCAACATCCAACCATCAGCAAACCCAAAACCGAAGATTTTAACGGGTTGCCATTTGGAATTGCTTTAGCTATAGAGACCTTCCAATGTACTATGTCTGACATTTTACAATGGTTGGAGGATGTTTAAATGTCATTAGGATGATATCCTGATCCATGCAAAAATTATAGGAGTTCATGACTAAAGAGAACATACTGTGGTGAAATGACTGCGACTGGTAGGTTTCACCCTCAATGAGAAATGTGAGTTTTCCAACGACCCTGATTATCTAGTTTTCTGGGGCATATCATTGATAAAGATGGCATAAAGAACAGGAGAAGCTTTTTCTGTTCCAAAGAAAGTAAATGACTTAAAAAGATTTCTGTGAATGATAAACCAATTAGAAAAAATTATTTAGTCCACTTTGCAATTATCACGAAATTCTTGAGACACTTATTCAAAATAAGGAGAGATGCTTATGAGACAAGATGCTCATCAAGAAAATGTCTTTCTGAAAATCAAAGCAATGCTGACTTTTGCTGATGTTCAGGCCCATTACCATCAATAATCCTTGGTTATTATTGCTGTTGATGTTTCAGCAATAGGAATTGGAGCAGCCCTCTCCAGCAATGCTTATACAGAAAAGGATACAGACTATTTCATTGTCCCAAGCACTTTTTGATATGAAAGCCTAATATGTAGTTACTGAAAAGAAAATCCTATCAGTTGTGTGAGCCTGTGAGAGATCTTCAACTTAATTCCTGGGACTCGTAGTTCTTATAAAGATGGATCATGAATGACTGGTCTCATTGTAAGCTGCCAAAAGAAATTGGCAAAAATCCCTCCATGGCTACAATGTTTTGTGTTTGGCTCATGATATTTGGATGCACAAGAACAAACATGTGGAAGAGAAATTACAAATATCAACAGATGCCCTCTCGAGTGACTGTTGCCAACGTTTCACAAGCTGGTAAAGAAATTGCGAGCAAAATCATTGCTAGCAAAATCAATTCATGCACTCTAGTAACAAAATGATGTGGCCAGTAACACAAACAAATCTTAACCTCATCAAAGAAGAACATAAAAAGGAACCTGAATCCTATACTTCAAAATTTCATAAAAGGTTGGCCAGAAAGAAAATACGAAAATAGTATGGCTAAATTATGAAGAACTATTTTGGTTGTAGACAATGACTCACTATTGTTAATAACTTATTGATTTTCGACAACAATATTGTTATCCTTCATTCACTAAGAACCAGTATCCTTAACAAGATATATTAAGGGTACCTCAGTTTAGAACTTAGCATCAGTAGGTAGCCAGGAATCCCTAAACAGATAGAAGATCTCATAATAGATTATCAGACATGTGCCACAAAAAGAGAACCATTGATTCCCACCAAACTGTGGGAACTTATAAGTCATGTTGAGGTTGTACAGGACATTGGTGAGACTTCTTCTGGAATACTGTGCCCTTGTAAAGAAAATGCCGTCTTCTTCAAAATTATACTAAACTACTCAAATAAAGGCAGAAATACTGCAGATACTGGAAATCTGAAACAAACACAAACAATGCTGGAGAAACTCAGGAGGTCTGGCAGTATTTGTGGTGAAAGAAACATAAGTAATGTTTTGAGTTGTTATGACTTATTCAGTCTGTGATTCCTGCAAGCAAGTGAAAGGACTTAGAAAAGCAAACTCAATGAGCAGCAAGTTCGGGCAAGTCAAAAGGATCATCGCAGCAAAGCCTCTCAACAGAGCCCATTGAACTGCCTTTTCAGTTCCTCCCTCAACCAATAACACCATTAATTTTGCCTGTCTGTATGTGTGTGAGAGGGAATTTTATGAAGAGTAAGTGTTTTAATCAGTGAAATTGTATGTCTGTGATTCAATAATTTTTTACTCATACTATAGTCTATTTGTAATAACTAGTAATTTATTAAATAAAAAACACAAAGGAGTTTGAAAACTGTAGGGGTGATCTTAGGAATGGCATTAAACAGAAAATTTGACAAGTGTACATTAAAGGACAATCTGTAACTTTTACTGACTTTAATCTGCAACTAGATTGGGCAAACCAAAATAGTTATAATACTGTGGAGGAGGAATTTCTGGAATAATACAGGATGCTTTTATGGACAATATGTTGAAGAGCCAGCTTGAGAACAAGCCATCCTACACATCCCAGGCATTGCATAATAAGAAAGGAATAATTGACAGTCTGGTTGTGTGAGGATCCTTGAGGATGAGTGACCATAATATGATTGAATTCCTCATCAGGATAAAGAGTGGCATAGTTGTTTCTGGGACTAGGGTCCTGAATCTAAATAAAAGAAGCTATGATAGTATGAGATGCAAGTTGACTATGATGGATTTGGGAGCATTACTCAAAGGGATAATGAAACAACTGCAAATGCTGAAGATCTGTAACAAACAAAAACAAATTGCTGAAGGAACTCCGAAGGCCTGACCGCATGTGTGGAGACAGTAGCACAGAGTACAATAGGTGAATGAGGGTGGGGACGGTGGTGATAGGTCAGAGAGGAGGGTGGGGGAGGGTAGCAAAGAGTACAAGGGGTGAATGGGGGTGGGGATGAAGGTGATGGGTAAGGGAGCAGGGTGGAGTGGATAGGTGGAAAGGAAGATAGGCAGGTAGGACAAGTCA
>NC_057713.1:57231464-57239664 GCF_004010195.1 Chiloscyllium plagiosum | reverse complement strand
TTGATGGATGTGGAAGGCTCCTTTGGGGCCTTGGATGAAAGTGAGGGAGGAGGTGTGGGCGCAGGTTTTGCAATTCCTGCGGTGGCAGGGGAGGGTGCCAGGAAGGGAGGGTGGGTTGTTGGGGGTGCATGGACCTGACCAGGTAGTCACGGAGGAAATGGTCTTTGCGGAAGGCGGAAAGGGGTGGGGAGGGAAATATATCCCTGGTGGTGGGGTCCGTTTGGAGGTGGCGGAAATGTCCTGGAATGATTTGGCTTGTAGAAATGTCCTCGGATAATTTGGATGGCGGAAATGTTGTTGCCATACCCACCCTCCTCTCATTTATCTCTCCACACTGCAGGCATCCTGCCTGTATTCCTGATGAAGGGCTTTTGCCCGAAACGTCGGATGCTTGCCTGACCTGCTGTGCTTTTCCAGCACCACTCGAATCCAGAATCTGGTTTTCAGCATCTGCACTCATTGTTTTTACTTAGCATGTGTGGAGAGAAAACAGAGTTAACGTTTTGAGTCCTGTGACCCTTCTTGAGATGTATCACCAGTGATTTGTTTTTATTTATTACTCAAAGCAATGACAGTGGAAGGGTAATAGCAAATATTCAACAAATGTTTGGGTGCACTGCAACAATTGTTCATTCCTGTCTGGCACAAAAGGTAGCTGGAAAAGGTGGCCAAGCCATGGCTTACAAGGAAATTAGAGATTATATTAGCTTCAAGGAAAAGGCATATTTATTGAGCAGAAAAAAAACAGACCTGAGGAGTGGGAGTAGTTTAAAATTTAGCAAAGGAGGACAAAGGGGTTAATTAAGAAAGAGAAAGTAGAGTATGAGAGTAAGTTTGCAGACAACATAAAAAGTGATTGTAAAAGTTTCTATAGGAAAATGAAGAGAAGAAGATTGGTGTAGACAAATGTAGATCCCTTACAGTCAGCAAAAGTGGAATTTATAATGGGGAACAAAGAAATGGCTGACTGGCTAAATACATACTTTGGTTCTGTGTTCACAAAGGACACAAATAACACCAGAAGTGTTGGACAAGTGAGAGGGAGGAACTAAAGGAAATCAGTATTCTTAGGGAAATTGAGTTGGGGGAATTGATGGGACTGAAGGCCAATCAATTACCATGGCCTGATAATTTACATTCCACAGTATTCGAGGAGTGGCCCTAGAAATAGTGGATGCATTGGTGGTCACCTTCCAAAATTCTTTAGACTCTGGAACAGCTCCTCCAGATCAAAGGATGGATGTAACCCCACTATTTAAAAAGAGAGGTACAGAGAAAAACAGGACTTGTAGACCAGCGAACTTGATACCCATAGTGGAAAAAAATGCTCGAATCACTTATAAAAGAATTAATAGAGCACTTGAAACAGTGACAGGATCGAACAGAGGCAGCGTGGATTTACAAAAGGAAAATGATGTTTGACAAGTCAACTGGAATTCTTCAAGGATGTAAGTAGTAGCATTGATTAGGGGCAGCCAGTGGATGTGGTTTATTTAGACTGTCAGAAGGCTTTTGATAAAGTCCCACGTAAGAAATTAGCACATGAAACTGAAGAAAATGCCGGTGTATTGGGATGAATAGACTGGTTAGCAGACAGGAAACAAAGAGAAGGAATTTCTCAATGGCCGGGCATGACAGATGGGGAACCACACAGATCAGTGTTTGAACTCCAGCTATTTACAATATAAGTGATGTACATGAGGGAACTACATGTACTACCTCCAGATTTGCAGATGACACAAGGTTGGGTGGGTGTGTAAGCTGTGAGGAGGATGCAGAGATACTTCAGTGTGATTTGAATAAGCTGAGTGAGTGGACACTTGCAAGGCAGCTGCAGTACAATAGGATAATTGTGAGGTATCCACTTCGGTAACAAAAATAGGAACACAGGTTATTATCTAAATAGCTATAAATTTAGACAGAGCATGTGCAACGAGACCTGGGTGACCTTGTACACCAGTCGCTGAATATAAGCATGCTGGTGTGTAAAGAAGGCAAATGGTATGTTGGCCTTCATAGCAAGCGGATTTGAGTACAGGAGTAGGGATGTCTTGCTTGAGACCACACCTGGAATATTGTGTTCTGCTTTGGTCTCCTTATCTGAGGAAGGATGTTCTTGCTATGGAGAGAGTACAGCGAAGAGTTACCAAACTGAATCCAAGATGGCAGGACTGACATATGAGGAGAGATTGCACTTGTGAGGATTAGGTTCTCTGAAGTTCGGAAGAATGGTGGGGGGGGGGGTCTCATACAAACCTATAAAATTCTAATAGTACGAGACAGGGTTAATATTACTGGTGATGAGAGAGTCCAGAAACAGGCGTCACAGACTAACACTATAGCATAAACCATTTAGGACTGAGATGAGGATAAATTTCTTCAGTGGTAAAACATGTGGAAATCACTATCGCTGAAAGCTGTCAAAGACTACATGATTGCAAGAACGAGTTGGATATAATGCTGATGGTTAAAAGGATTAAAAAATGGGTTGAAAAGTGGGTACAAAGATGATCAGCCATGATCATAATAAATAAGAGAGCAGGCACAAATGGCTGAACAGTCCACTCCTGTCGATGTATTCTATGTTGAGGTCCTTGCTTTCTGTCAACTTGGGTCTGGTAAAACAGGTGAAATGGGTAAACTTGCATTATAAAGTCTTATAAAATGTTTTTATAAAAGTTTTGTGATGACTCTGAGGATAGCAGGCTTGATTGTTACCTACATGTAACTTCACTGAGACATGGCAAGTTAGTCAAGTCATGAATGAGCCATGTTATTCTCAGTCAATAAAAGCTGACACTTGTCTATTAAAAATAACATTTCATTTTCTCCAGTAATATGGTTCCAGTACCACCCATTTGATCTCTAATTCAAGACAGAACCTGGTTTTACACCTCCCTTTTTGTATGCCACAAACTCTTTTTCTCAAACACTGAACAGTTCAGATGTCAGTGCAGAATAATGTAAAATACCACTCATTTTCTGTTGTTTTACTCCAAATGAATGATGTCAATGTACATTGCTCATTTGTTTAATTTTTGTATTACTATTTATTTTTGTTGAGGCTTTGCTTTTCACCTTTTAAAAAGAGAATTGTTGTACATATGACTAATGAATAGTGCAATATAAAGTTTCCACAGCATCACACAGGTTATCTCTGTACATAACTAATACTATCTCCAGTTAATCTCTTCCTTAGAAACTCATTAGAATCTGTCAAAGATTTATATTTGTCCTTCCTCTGGGACATTCTGTTGCTACTGCCCTTTCTGTGAATTTGAGATTTCAGTGAATCTTTATCACATTGTGGCTTGTTTTTATTGTGTCTGAGTGAACAATAGTGGGTTCTATATGACATTGACACAAATTTATGCCAAAAAGCATTAAACTCTTAAACATTTTAACCTATGAATCATGCTCATGTGTATTGACCGCAACGCAAAACTCCCCAGAGGTTAAGTTGTGATGAATTTTCTCAAGTGACATCAATCTTTCTTCCTCTCCTTTCCGTTTCATTTATCCAAATAATTCAAGCAAAGATGATCTGAGCTAGAAAAAAAAGGAGGCAGATTTTTCTTGTTCTTCTTTTTCTTTTTCTTGTTCTCTCCCTCTGGTCATTTATTCTGAACATATTATTCTTCTTAAAACAAGGAGATATCTCTCACTATTCACATCGTCTGTCCACATGCAGATTGTGATTTAATTTTTCCCTATTTTTAGAGAGGGGTGGTATATTTCTCCAACTCCTATTTATAGACACTGACTTTGTAAGGGCCATACAACAATATGGTAAAATTAAACTTAAAGGTTTATATCGCACACTCTTAAGTATGGGGAGCATTTTGCTGCACTAGCACTCTCTCAAACACACATAGAATCAGAAAGGATAAAGAGATTATTCAATTTGTAACAATTTAAGTACAAAATAACTGAGCGATACCAGTTTAACAATATCATTACTTTTAGGTTCGAGTCCAAAGACCAAAACTACTGTTAATCATAGAGTCATAGAGGAGTACAGCATAGAAACAGAACTCTTGATCCAACTCATACATGTAACCAGCTATCCTAAATTAATCTAGTCCCATTTACCAGCATTTGGCCCATATCCCTTCCTATTCATATACCCATCCAGGTGCCTTTCCACCCAAAGGAAAAGACCTTGTCTATTTACCCTATGTATGCACCTCATGATTTTATAAACCTCTATAAGGTCACCCCTCAGCCTCAGACGCTCCAGGGAAATCAACCTCAGCCTTTCCCTATAGCTCTGTCTGTAATTTGTTTGTGGGAATAGTTTGATTGGCTACCCATCAGTTTAGGAGTTATAGGCAGTTTCTTTCCTTTTTTAAAAAAAAGTCTCTTTGAAAGTCTTATGAGAAAATTTGGCTGAATTACTAACTTTATTGAACTTGAACTAAAATGAAGCTATCTTAATAAATATTGCTTAGATCTATGTTGATTGGGTAAATCCAGAACTCACTAACGCCCAACATTAGCCAAACTTCAGAGATTGTCGTAAAGCTAACTAATGTTATGTTGAACAAAATGCATTTTTTAAAAAACTTTTCATCTTGCCCTCAGCAGGACAATTTCCAACAATACCAATTCAAACAAAAGTCTAACATTTGTATTCTGTTAGAGGAGAGTGCTGATTGGTTGGTAAGTGGATTCTGCTTTGTCGAAGGATTACCATTTACTGATTTGTTTCTCAGGACAATCTTCTGACCAATGAGAGTCAACCTGTCTGATTTAAATTTATACAAAGCCTGACAGTTAATAGTCAGTCAACATTATAAGACCATAAGACATAGGAGTGGAAGTAAGGCCATTTGGCCCATCAAGTCCACTCGCCATTCAATTATGGCCGATGGGCATTTCAGTGCCACTTACCCGCACTCTCCCAGTATCCCTTAATTCCTTGTGAGATTCAGAATTTATCAATCTCTGCCTTGAAGATATTTAACATCATGGCCTCCACTGCGCTCCGTGGCAATGAATTCCACAAATCAATTCCACACTATTAGTCCATTCTCCATGGTAATGCCTCTACCAGACAGAGTCAATTGGCCAACGAATCAGAACTCTCTCCTTATGCAGTAGAAGTGTTGATTCTCATGAATTGTTCCTGATGAGTGCGTGATGAAAAGCTTCAATAATCAAAACTCATGCCCTGTTCTCCTGAATTACTAATTTTATGTTTATGCTTTGAGCATAGATCAACAATGGAAGTGGTGAGTCATTGAATCTCCCTGGTTAATTATTTTCTTTTTAAGTGAAAATGATGAGTCTAGCACCAGGACCCGGGCTAAGATGCCAACAGGATACAAAAATATGTGAGTGAAGATATGATAAATCAAGCTGTAGGAGTTAGGTGATGCAACAGTTTAGTTTGAAAGATTGCAGATTATGGAAGGAACAGAGAGATGAGGATCTTCATCATTTGGAAGTCATAGGAAAGAATAATTTATGTTATGGGTTGGTTCAATTTCCTGCACTTGCCTATTGTGCAACTGGCAGTCTCAAAGCTTGTGTTGCCAATCTGAAAGAATGATATCATTGTGTTATTTTATTCATGAAGGATTTAAGTGCGCGATCTGTTTACTTGTGACCTTCATGTGGATACACTTAGTGTACAGTTTCATCTGGCTTTCACAGTACAATATGTTACAATACTGACAAAATGAAGGGAAAATGAAGCCTACATCTAAACATATTGAAAGTCAAATGCTGAAAAGATGTTATTTTGTCTTTCACTTGTTACCTACTAAAGTAAATAAAAAATAAATTACTATTTTGCAGGGATTAACTTTGATATGGGAACAAAATCCAATTGCTTTTGCTCAATTACTTCTTGAATAACATAGTGCTGTTCATCCAAACAATAGTGTAATTGTGTTACATCATTCTTGGAATAAAATCTGACTCCAGGAGCTCTCCTTTTTTGGGGGGCAAGTACAGGAGAACAGAAGAAGGCTTTCTGCCATTGAGAAAGAGCTTTCTTTATCCTGAAAGACTAACAGCAGCTGGATTGATTGTACTTCATAATAACCTTAGATTAAAGCCTGAACTTTCCTACAATTCAAATGAAATTAGTGTGGTAATTACAGGAAAAATGATGCTTTGGAACTTGTTATTGTGAGATCGAGAAAGGAACCAAAGGCTATAAGTTGCCACCAACTTTGGAAACAAGAGATTAGCCAAATCAAAAATTCTTGTTCTGATCCCCCAAGAGACTGACAGCTTAAAATAAAAGAAATTTAATATCCATTTCAGAGCTGAAATAATTACACATTTTAAGATGTTTAATGCAACAAAAGACACAGAATATTATGTTAAACATGACTTATTTGTGAGTAACATATTTAGGAACATACCCCTGTCTTATTTTTAAGACACTACATTCTCCATAGATTTCCGGTCTTCATAGCAAACGGTTCACAGTTGCCCCCAACTTCCAATAGGTTCTCATTTCCCCATTTTGCTGAGCAGTAACTCTGCATGACCACCTCTAGGTGCTTCTCTTAGTTTTCAGAAAGTTGCTTAAGTTCACTGCCAGGAGAAAAAAGACCTCACAATATTATTTCCCATCTGGCTACACCAGGATGAATCTCCTGTAATCCTTATAAGCCTATTGCACGTGTCTCCTGTGGCTGTCTGTCGTTGTTCATAAAGCCCAGAAGCCACTTCTCTCTGCAGACCCCAGAAAACTGTTGTCTATCGTTGGTCTTCATTAATTTGTAGGAAACCTGCGGCCTAATCTTTACATTGGCTTCCTGTGCATCCTTCGCTTTGACAATGTGAATTACATGAATTAAGTAAACAATCCTTTAGAGCCTAACTTTCTTTCCTCTAGGAATTAAATGAGTGGATTAATGCAAAAATGTTGACAACATGACAATCTTCAACACTTTTCTAGGTCTTTGGAAATGCCTAGTTTTTTGTGCTGTTGTCTCCATATGTAAATACTTTGCAGTTCCACCCAGTAAAACTGTCTGGCTCCCTTTAATCTCTGCAAGTAAACCATTCAGGCTTGCTGTCATTCAGACTGCAGAACATGTCACAATATATATTTTCAACTAAACGTTGGGGGCCCAAAACTTAACAATCTTAAAAATCTCATAAATATAAATATTATGAATTGATGATATCAAGCCTGGGTCTTAAGAGCCTAGAATTTATGAAAAATAGAAGCAAGAGTTCTACTGTCAAGACATATGGAAAAGAATGGGTTATAGCGGAAGATTACCTCTTATTAATTTATTCATTCACCACATCTGGGTAGCACTGCCTTGGCCAGTATTTAATGTCCAACTCTAATTGCTCTTCAGAAGTTGGCAGTGAACTTTTTTTTATTTCAAAAATATACTTTATTCATAAAATAATTTGATGGTCTGTACAGTTGGTCATGCCATACATATGTAAATATGTACATACAGAGATCAAAACTTAGCATTTTTATACAGGTCTGTACATTTTTCCATCGTATGCCCATATAATTAGCTGAGGCGTCAGCGGAGCCCAAATGACTGCATGGGCCCCCTGTTCTTCGTTAGGCAAGCAGACTTTACACAGTGGTCTTTCCCCACCGCGCCTTGGCGGCAACTGCCCCAAGCTTCAGCACGTCCCTCAACATGTAGTCCTGGACCTTGGAATGTGCCAGTCTGCAGCACTCAGTCGGGGTCAACTCCTTCAGCTGGAAGATCAGCAGGTTTCGGACCTCCCAGAGAGCGTCCTTCATCGAGTTGATGATCCTCCAGGCGCAGTTGATGTTCGTCTCGGTGTGCGTCCCGGGGAACAGACCGTAGAGCACGGAGTCCCGCGTCACGGCGCTGCTCGGGACGAACCTCGACAAACACCACTGCATTCCTCTCCAGACTTCCTCTGCATAGGCACATTCCAGAAGGAGGTGTGTGACAGTCTCGTCCCCCCCGCAGCCGCTTCGAGGGCAGCGTGCCGTGCGGCTGAGAGTCCGCGCGTGCATAAAGGATTTCACAGGCAGAGCCCTTCTCACCACCAGCCAAGCCATGTCTTGGTGCTTGTTGGAAAGTTCTGGCGATGAGGCATCCTGCCAAATGGCTTTGACAGTCTGCTCAGGGAACCACTCGATAGGATCCGCCCTCTCCTTTTCCCAAAGGGTCTCAAGGACACTATATGCTGACTTTTTCCTGATGGACTTGTGGTCAAAGGTGTTTCTCTT
>NC_057713.1:57216571-57230986 GCF_004010195.1 Chiloscyllium plagiosum | reverse complement strand
GCAAATGGCTGTATGCAGCACACAAACAAGGCAGGAGAGAGGGGGCAGCCCTGCCTGACTCCAGATCTGAGTGGGAAGCTATCTGATTCCCACCCATTGATTGAGACTGTACTGACAATGTTGGTGTAGAGCAGTCTGATCCAATTGCAGATTCCCTCCCCAAAGCCCATTTTGGAGAGAACATCTCTCATATACGTGTGTGATATCCTGTCAAAGGCTTTCTCTTGGTCCAGGCTGATCAGGCAGGTGTCCACCCCTCTGTCCTGCACGTAGGTGATCGTATTCCTGAGGAGTGCGAGACTCTCAGCGATCTGCTTGCCTGGTACAGCACAGGTTTGGTCAGGGTGAATCACCGACCCTAGAGCAGACCTGACCCGGTTGGCGATTACCTTTGACAGAATTTTGTAATCTGCATTCAACAGTGAGATTGGTCTCCAATTTTTGAGTTCCTCCCTCTCCCCCTTCCGCTTGTACTCGAGGGTGATGATGCCTTTCCTCATGGATTCACTCATGGTACCTGCCCGAAGCATACTGACATACACCTCCAGCAGGTCCTGGCCAAACAAGTCCCACAGAGCGGAATAGAGCTCGACCGGTAAGCCGTCGCTTCCGGGAGTTTTATTCTTTTCGAAGGACTCGAGGGCCTTGGTCAGCTCGTCCAGAGATAGCGGCTGGTCCAGCCTCTCCCGTGTTCTGTGTAATGTAGATACACCCAAGTACAGTTATGAAAGGAGTTACAGGATTTCGACCCAGCAACTGGGATATATTTCCAAGTTAGAGTGGTTTATGGTTTAAGGAGCAGCTTGCGATTTGAGGTGTTCCCATGCATCTGCTGCCCTTGTCCTTCTAGGTGACAGAAGCCATGGGTTTGAAAGATGCTGTTGATCAGTTGCTAAGTGGGGTGCTGAAGTGCTGCAGAGAATCTTGTTAATGGTACACGCTGTGTGTCAGAAGTGTAGGGAGTTAACGATTGGATAAGGAATATTGATTTGAATGAATTATGGAAGTAGAGGGAAAGAGGAGATGGTCAATGTAGGGATAAGGCAAAGTGAGGAAGGGGAGTTAAGAAAGCACCTCCACCATCAAAATATTCTGCTGAAATAATGACAGGGAAGATTACACTGGAAAAAAATGTTAGTAGTCAAATTAATGATTTTGTTTGGTTATAGCTCTGTCAGGCATCATAAAAACATTAATTATCTGTTGATTTTTTTTGTCAGTGCAGTCCTTTACTATTTGTAACATTAGGACCGAAATAATAAATTTATAAACAACTTCTGGGCAGTATTATTAAATGACAGTAAATGTGCTATTGATGTTACTCAGTCACAACATGGTAAAATGAACACTAAAATTGATTATTATAAAATGTTTGAATGTTTGTTAGGGAACACCCAGGAATATATATTCTCCTTCTTAGCACAATGTAAAATGTAAATAGTTTTCTAGCAAATGTGCTGTAAGCTATCTCTGACTTTTGGTGCTGAAATCATTGGAAGGAAAATAAGAAACAACTTATTTATCTTTTCAGTATCATGACATTTTTTCTCAACAAAAAAAAGTTCAAGGAGACTTTACGACCTTATGATGTGAAAGATGTTATTGAGCAGTACTCAGCAGGACATTTAGACATGCTTTCAAGAATCAAGTACCTCCAGTCAAGGTAAATGGTGAATAATGAAACACTATTAATGTTAGAATTAATACCCTCTTAAATATTTGAGTGTTTATGATAACTATATTTTAAAAATATCACAGCCTCGGGATGTTGCTTGAGAGGCCTTATTTATTGCATGTTCCTATTAACCCTGAGAAAAAATATGATGTTAATAAATTGCTGCCGCCTTCATGCTGTTCATGTTCACATAATCGTTTCAGTTGAAGAGTTTCAAAATTTTGACCCAAACTATGAAGGTACATAAATCTGACCAAGCTGATGTGTGACTTGGAAGGGAGCTTGCATTCTCCAGTGTTCCTGCTCTTGACCTTCCCAATGTCTTCCTGTTTTATGTGTTGTACCTT
This sequence comes from Chiloscyllium plagiosum, assembly GCF_004010195.1. Classification (NCBI taxonomy): domain Eukaryota; kingdom Metazoa; phylum Chordata; class Chondrichthyes; order Orectolobiformes; family Hemiscylliidae; genus Chiloscyllium; species Chiloscyllium plagiosum. The sequence continues at coordinate 57,228,964 of NC_057713.1, read as the reverse complement.
TACAGGCACCTTCCTGTATTTATTAGGTAAAGGTTCTTACAAAAGAAATAATCTAACATGAACCAACAGAGAGGTATCTGTTACTACAGAGACAATGAGAGTATTTGGGTTAATTGCAGGAGAAAAATATCACTGTTTCCTTCTCCACTATTCACTTGGTTCCTGTTTCTATTCTTAAATCTCTTTGATAAAGGAGACGTATTGTTAACATCATCATGATTCATCAGGCTTCCAGGTGCACAATAGACCTCCCTGTGCTATTATTAGCATTCAGGTCCTGCAATTTGCAATGCAAAACATTTTGAGTTGAGCAGTGAAAAACACCTAACTAATGTGACATGCTGCAAGATGCTTCTCTCCAGAACATTCCAGGCCATTAGCACTGATTCTGCTCGATTCACATTACATCTTTATATTGATCAAATATTCACAGCTCTGCAATTTAAAGATCTTTGACGTTATCAACAACATTGAATTATAATTTTAAATTTCAATATTTTTGTATGAAAAAGTTCCCTTAATTTCTATTTGCTATGTCAGTAAAGGAATGAACTTTGGAACTGCTTTTAAATGAATGAGTTCCTGGGAATTAATACAGGTCATTCTGTTTTGTCAATGCAAATTCACTGCAACGTGATTGCCGAATTGGGGACATTGCTTCTACAGTGCAAACTTTTAAAACGTACTGGCTGTAACATAATTATAGCGCCAACACTTTAAGCTCTGTTTCTAAAGCGTGATTTTTCTATAACATGAGGTCACACAAGAACATAACCATTGCATTATAGAAGAACTGACTTTAGTAATTTCAATGCACAGATTCACCTAGAAAGACACCGTTATTTACAAGTTCCTCACCAAGTCACTCACCACCCTGACATGGAAACATATTGCTGTCCCTCAACAATTGTTGGGTCAAAATCCTGGAACTCTCCATAAAGCACTGTTGCTACCAAAGACATAGACTGCAGTGGTTACAGAAGGCAGCTCAAAAACATTTCATGTGCAGTAGATGATGGGCAATAAACGGCCTGACCTAGCCTGGCCAGTGATATCCACATCCAATGAACAAATATGTTTTTGTTTGATGGTTTATCGTTCTTCATTTCTTTCCAGAATTGATATGATTCTTGCACCTGCAGCCCCATCAACTCCCAAGCAGAAAAAATCAAACTCAAAAGGAGGTTTTGTATACCCTTTACAACAATCACCTAAGTAAGGCACTAACTTTATTAAATTAAGAATAGATAAATGTTTAAGTCCTTGCTTAATATTACGGTACTGCAAAAAACACTGAATAATGTAGCATAATATTTCTGTAGGGTAGAGAGTGCAGAAACAAAATCGATTTTTCAGCTGTTCTGTTGGATGACAGTATTCACTTCTACAATTGTACCTTGTAATATCAGTTTGTTATGGGGAGGTAACGTGTGGTGGTATTATAACTCAGTTGGCTAGCTGGTTGTTTTGCAAGGTGGAGTAATAGCAATAGTGTATTTTCAATTCCCATATTGGCTGAGATTGCTGTGAAGGTTCCATCTTCTCAGCTTCACTCCTCAGCTGATGTATGGTGACCCTCCAGTTAAAGCACCACCAGTTATTGCATTGTAATGAAAGAGTGGGACTGTGGTGACTTCACCTTTTTTCAAAATCGCTGAACTATTAATCTAGAGATGCGGGTAATGTTCTAGAGATCCAGATTTGAATCCTGCCTTGGCAAATGGTGAAATTTGAATTCAATTTTTAAAAATCTAAAATTAGTCTAATTATGGACATGAAACCATTGTCAATTGTTGGAAAAGCCAAATGTGCTTTAGGAAAGGAAAATTGAGTCCTCACATTGTTTGCTGAAAATGTGTTGCTGGAAAAGCGCAGCAAGTCAGGCAGCATCCAAGGAACAGGAGAATCGACGTTTCGGGCATAAGCCCTTCTTATGCCTGAAACATCGATTCTCCTGTTCCTTGGATGCTGCCTGACCTGCTGCGCTTTTCCAGCAACACATTTTCAGCTCTGATCTCCAGCATCTGCAGCCCTCACTTTTTTCTCTCCTAACATTGTTTGGCCAACTTGTGACTCCAGACCCACAGCAATGTAGTTGATCTTAACTGGTCTGTTCAGTTAGGGATGGGCAATAAATGTTGGTTTAGCCAGCAACATCCTCATCCCAGGGATGAAAACAAAATCTGATAAGTTTGAAAATCTTCTTGGCATGCTTGGACAAAAGCTTTTCATATTCTGATGCCTTCCTGGAATTCAATCCATGCAGGTTTTACACAATTTACCCTCAACTAGTGATAGTGTGAACATTCTAACTATATTTTAAATATAGTAAGGCTTTTTATGCAATAAATACTAAAATAAAGTCACAAGAGGGATAAATTCAGCAGAAGGTAAGTATTTTCGCTATAACAATATTATGTGTATATCATTATTGTTCTGTACTTGCTTTGTGTATCTTGAAGCCCTTGTTAATAACACTCTATGTCCTACAATCAGAATTGATCCTGATGTCGCCAAAGCTTCTGATCCAGAGGCTGAAGACCAAAGCATGATGGGAAGATTTGTCAAGGTTGAAAGACAGGTAATATTTCAAATGGCAGCTGTCCATATGTTTACAAATAATTCTGAACAGGGTTAGGACATTGAAGATTGAAATACTACTAGTGCAGATACCTTTGCTGCCTGTGCGGTTTGTGGAAATCACTAATTTTATGTAAAATGAGTGCAGTGAAATATGATGAAAGGCCTGAATCTTCTGAATGATAAGCAGAATGCTACTGAACCTGCAAACTTCTCTAATTCAAAACTGCTGCATCTTGCTTCTGGAATCTTCTGATCGTGGTTTTCACAACAACATGCAGCACAGCATCCCTGTGAGAACTCTATCAGAGAAACATACCCCGTTTCTATGGCACTAGCTGTTCTATGTTAATTTTAAAGGGTGAGACTGACTGTAGGTATGGTAGGTGAGAGGGGAAGAGTGGTGAAGTAGGGTGTTGGAAGGAGTCGAGCTGAGGGTAAGGGTACAGGAGTTGAGCTGTTCTAAGGAAGGATCTATCAGGATCGCAGCTGGACAATTGGAAGAGGAAATCAGGCTGAGTAGGATAGTCTGGTTGGGAATGCTGATGGTGTATGGAAATCCTGTTGATCAGTCTCGATAAGGATCATACACATAAAATTCATATTATAACAACCATCAGGTTATTTTCCTCAGAATTCCTTCTGATTCACAGCTTTTCCTTTGCTTTCTCCCTTCAATGTTATGCCTTTGTTTAATCCAAATAGATTCAGTTTCCACCTTTTCATATTGAGAAGGGGTTAATTAAGAAACCTGTATGATGTACTTCTAAAAAAATAGTGACCAGAACATGATAGCATTTTTCTTTGGGATAGAAAGTAAATTGGTCCAGTCCAATCTAGGGTCCTAAATGTGAACAAAGGAAACGCAATCTATGAAGAGTGAGTTGGCTATAAGAAACTAAGGAGGAGAAAGTGAGGGCTGCAGATGCTGGAGATCAGAGCTGAAAATGTGTTGCTGGAAAAGCGCAGCAGGTCAGGCAGCGTCCAAGGAACAGGAGAATCGACGTTTCAGGCATAAGCCCTTCTTCAGGAATCTTTCCTGAAGAAGGGCTTATGCCCAAAACATCGATTCTCCTGTTCCTTGGATGCTGCCTGACCTGCTGCACTTTTCCAGTATAAGAAACTAAGGCAAAGGGAATGGTTATGATTTAAAGAATGAGTACACACAATGCAGCAGCTATACATTCCTTTCAGGCAAAAGAACAGAAGAGGAAAAGTGGGCCATTTAACAAAATAAATTCAAGATAGTATTAGGTCCAAAGAGGAGTCACAGAATGTTGCTAGATAAAATAGCAAGCCTGAGGACTAGGAGAATGTTAGTATTTAGCAAAGAAGGACCAAGAGATTGATTAAGAGGCAAAAAACCGAATGAAAGTATTTTTGCAACAGACATAAAAATGAATCCTATAAGTATATAAAAAGAAAACAAAATTAATGAAAACAAGTGAAGTTCCTGTATTGGCTGAAATTAGAATTTTTAATAGAGTACAATAAAATGGCAGGATAATTAAACAACTACTTTGTAAGAACATAATATGAGAAATAGGAACAGTAGTAGACCATTCATTTGCTTAAGCCTGCTCTGCCATTCAGTAAGATCATGGCTGATATGCATTAGGTCTCAACTCCTCTTTTGTGCCAGCTCCTCACAGCCTCAACTCATTGATACTTCAAAGTCTGTCTCCCAATTTTTTAAATACTACTGTGATCTAATGTCTACAAAGGGTACAGAATTCCTTCACTCACAACCCTCTGATAGAAGAAATTCCTTCACGTCTCAGTTTTAAGTGAGTGGCCCCTAATTCTGTAACTACATCCTGAGTTTGAGACTCTCCTCATGAGTGGAAACAACTTCTCAACATCTACCCTCTCATGTCCCCTCAAAATCTTTTTTGTTTAGTAAGAACACCCTTCATTCTTCTAAAGGCCTAACCTGATTAACCATTCCTGGACAAGTCAACCCTTCATCCTAGAAATCAGACGAGTGAACCTCTTTTGAACAGCCTGCAAAGTCAGTATTTCCTTTCTTAAATGAGATTAGAGCAACTGTGATCTTATCAAGTACTGAAGCAGGCTCAAGTGGCCAAATAGCCTAATCCCGATCCTAATTCTTGTATTGGTGTGTGTTCTCAGCAAGGCTATTGACTTAAGACTACCAAATATAAACAACTCCTGTTCTAGAACTGGATGTCTCAGGTGTGACTATGTTATACTGCTATTATTTATTTTTCAGTTCATAGTAAAGTGTGAACATGTTAACGTTTTTCCAGTTACAAATTATAAAATAAAGCTATTGATGGCTTTGACAATAAGGTGACTTATTTTTCAACCCTTTACAAAATTAAATAAAAGCAAAATACCTCAGATGCTGTCAATCTGGCAAGCTGCTCATTGGTTAGCACTACTGCCTCACAGCACCAAGGACCTGGGTTCAATTCCAGCCTTGGGTGACTGTCTCTGTGGAGTTTGCACTTTCTTCCCCTGTCTGCAAGGGTTTTCTCCAGGTGCTCCAGTTTCCTCCCATAATCCAAAGTTGTGTGGGTTAGGTGAATTGGCCATGTTAAATTGCTCATAGTGCTCAGGCTTGTGTAGGTTAGATGCATTAGGGAAATGTAGAGTAATGGGTCTGGGTGGGTTACTCTTCGGAGGATCAGTGTGGACTTGCTGGGCCGAAGGGCCTGTCTTCACACTGTAGGAATTCTAATTCTAAAAAGAGGAAATGCTGGACAAACTCAACAGGTTTGGTGTGGAAACAGAGTTAATGGTTTACTCTGATATGACAGTTCTTTAAAACTGCTTTACCAAAGTTAAGTAAAAGATGTCACTGTGTTACTGATATGCAGTAGCTAACAATTTTTTTTAAAAATTGTGTTTTCTCTATTAATATGATTTTATGAACAAACGAGATTGGGATGGGGGAGTAGTCAGAAATTGTTGGAAATCAAAAGTGGAATTGAAAAATGATTTTAAATGTCATAATTATAACATTTAATCTCTCTTTTCTCAATCTACCTCCTCCTGAATTTGGTCAAATCCAATTATGTGCTTTGGAAACCAATGCCAGCATGCATGTGCCTCAGAGTTCTTCAGCACTGCAAATTAGCTGAGATCAGATTATCTCTGCTTCAATAAAGACCAACGGAAGACCTTTTCTGCTGGTAGCCTTTCAGTTAAACCACAATAAAGGGATATAATTGCTCTAATCATCTGCAATGTAGTCAGCATTTGAGTAAAGCTGTATTTGTATTTTGCAGGAATTGATAGAATACCTTTCTATCTGTTGGCATAATATAACAATTGACTTTATCAAGTTTGGTTATGTTCATAAATTAATGGCAGCTGTACCCCTGGTTTAATAATGAGGTTTCTTACTAAATAGCCTGCATATAATTTTATTATGTCAAATGATGAAGCAAGCAGAGCCCTGTCATCCAACTTGATCTACTCAAGGATATATTGACATAGTAGATGTAATTTTATTGGCTGATATACAGGGACATCATCAGCAATACTATTAATTGTGTATTATGTTTAATATTATGCTGGTAGTGAAGCTTAACTAGGGTTTAATTTAGGCACATATCAAGAGGCACTGAACTGGTCATGCAGTTGGCTTAATACATGTACATTTGTAATGTTTAATTCTGTAATTAAATGTAAGATGGAGTAAAGATCATCTTCAGTATTAGCCTTCAATAACTAGCTATGTAGAACAGAATACATGTAGGCTTAGAAAAGGAGAATCTGTTACAAAATTTAACCACTGAAGGCAAAAACTATGAAGAAATGTCAAATATCTTCATTATGTGCTGACACGTGTCATCTACTTACTGGTGTCCACAACGTTTATGATGATCACATTTCCTGCTTCACAGGTGGAAGGAATGGAGAAAAAGATTGACTTCCTTGTGGATATGCATATTCAACATATGAATACCCAACAGTCCGGATCAACTGGCTACTATTCAATAAGAGGGGCAGGGACATCAGTTCAGCAAAGTCCAGTTGAGGATAAGGTGGAAGACAAATACTCAGAGATTAAAAGAGTCATCTCTAACTATCCTGATGCCTGCACGTATATGGCTCCTCAGAATTGTTATCAAGTCCAAGTTTCTTCTGTTGCTCCATTTAGTTTCTTCAGACAGAGTCCAGGAAGTACAAAATTTTCAACTTTAGCTGCTGACTTATCAAGATTTCCTCCACCTCCTGCTCCATCTTACACTGAAAGACCAACAGTTCTGCCAATAAGCTCGCTGACAGACAGTGATGGTAACATATGTCCCAGCTATCAAGGAGCAGAGCGAGCAAGTCCTTTTTCTGACAAATTATCACAGAGGCATGGGAGAAGCACAAGAGACAGCGATACTCCGATTTCTCTCCTTTCAGTCAACCATGAGGAACTAGAGCGTTCCCCCAGTGGATTCAGCATCTCCCAATCAAAGGATGACTTGACTTTTGGTATTTATGGTGGAGGTAGTTGGCCAAAATCAAAACTTCATTTAGCAGAGGGTGAGACCGACACAGATACCGATCCTTACACACCATGTGGTTCTGCACCTCTGTCATCAACAGGGGAGGGACTTCCTGACAACATATGGCCTACAACAAATAAGCCAACTTAGCAGGGTCACTGGATGGCTCATAAATGTACAGTCACTATAAACGGTTCACATTTCTTGCTTCCTGCAGCACACCTACAGCTTATTGTTACAATGCATTTCACTGGCAAAATTGCATGTAATGCATGGTCTTGCGCTAGAGAACTGGTAATATTTTCAATATCCCAAAAGCAATTTTTTCATAAATTTTAGAAGTTGTAAAGATTTGCATGTAGGTGCATGGTTTTCAACAATATTAACAAAAAAGCCTCCTTTCTTCTGTCTTATTCTATAATAATGAAATAATTTCAATCCCTACAATATACGTGGGTTAGAATCTATGCAGAAAATTATTAGATACATTTCTTTTTAACAATACTTAAACCTGCAAGCAAATTCTTAAAGAGACAGTGTCCTCTTCATTAACCTAAGGGTTTGCCAAGACATTCTTGTTGTTACACATGCCATCTATTGAGTTACCTATATGTTTATAACTTTTAATAACAGATAGATAAAAGTGAAAGTGTGTTCTGAAAAAAGAAAAATTAAATAAAAATGAAATTTAATAATCTGCCCATATGTATATTAAAAAAAGTAAACAGAATCGTGTTCTTTGTGAAATGCAAAAATCCCCAAATACACAGCTTAGCAGCTACATGAAGGGGCCTGATGAAGTAAGGTAAATAATCCTGCATATTGTTAGGATTATGGTTCTACCTCATATCTGGTGCAAATTTCACAAATCATCACCTCCCATTTTTTTATTAAAGATTTTTCAGACTCTTTTGCACCTAATCAAGTGCACTTATCTTGGCATATCTTAAATGTCGTGCATTGATCAATTGTGATATTGCAGGGCTGTTTGCAGCAGCTGAAAATATAATAGTGACAGAAAGCATAACCACAGGAATATCACATTTCTTTATTTTGTCAAATATTTGTGTTTTGCAGAGCAATGAAGTGATACTGTATGAATCCCACGGCTTTCACAAACACATCCCAAGATCTTTAATGCCATATTAGTTAAACTCTACTAAACCTAATTGATTGTAAGAATTCCTGCTGGCAGTATCAGCAGAATAACCCCGCTCTATTTGTTTCCTGTGACAAAATATTTGAATTATTCAATAATTAGAATTAACAATTGTAAAGAATATAGGAAATGTGGTATTAAAATCCAACCTAATTCAGATATCAGCTAATTTGAGTTAAGAGGAATTAATTGTACTGGATGGCTTATAAAACTAGAGGCTCATAGAACAATATCACCAGTGAAAACAAAATATTGCATTATGCAAATAGGTTTGCTTCATGTCTTGTGGTTCTCTTGTCAAAAGTAAATGAGTTTCCACTTCTTTTCTGCTGCAAAGGATTTTTTTTTAATCTCTAGTTCTTTGTTTTCAGGAAACTTGCACAAATAAAGGTAGCCACTAGAATAAATAAAGGGTAGGTAGTTAATGTTGATTAATGTATTCACTTGTCATTGCAAATTATTTAGCTATTTTAACAGTATGCACCATACAAGTCTAAAAAAAAACTTCAACAAAAACTCCAGTGCACTGAGTGACAACAGAGAGCTGTACAATTAACCTAGACATTGTTCAAATATAGCAGTGAATGCTACACATTCCAAAGGCACAATTATATCTGTGAATAACGAGAATGCCATTGCGTTCTGATAATGTTGGCTTCCATTTCCTTTAGAAGAAATTGTATACATGTTCCCATTGTTTTCATTTGGCAGATAAGGCTAATGGATTTTAATTTATAATTGCGTTTTGCAACGGTACCCCTTTTAAGAGAGTATAACCCATCTATAGATTTGAATGCATGTGATTATAGCATCACTGAAAAGGATTTAGCCAGATAAAACATGTAGTTATTATCCATAAACATTATGTGGCATAAATACAATTCAATGAGAAAAATTCATAATCCTTCAAGGCTTTATTTTGGAATAGATTGTGTACGAAGTGTTTTGAGAGTACATATAGCAGCATCTGTGAATGACGAGCATGCCAAGGATCTCTCATATTAGCAACATATCAGTTTTACATGTTTTAATAGTTCAACAAGATAAAAAGAAAAACAAAGGATGTTGTCTCTTTAGGAAAATGAGGATGAAAGGGCCTGCCATACCTTTTGTAACACGAACACTTTCTTCTACTCTTTAACTGTATTTTGTATTAATGTTTCAATCTATTAGGGGTCAATATACTGAGACTGAGAGTAGCTGACAGGTATTTGTGCCTTGCCCAGGAGACATCTTTCTTAATAATTATAAACCGTTGAATTCCAGTTTGCTGTTTCAAATTAAGAAGGAAACATGATTTTCATACAAGTGGCCTTCCGTGCTGTTTCTATGTTTTGTTAACTGTATTTCTAATCAAAAGATTTGAATGGTTCTTGTAACGTATATCTTCAAGCAGCCCAACCTTTTGGAAGATTTAATGTTGTTTATTTACAATATATATTATTTAGATCTATATTTAAGCTTAGTGTTTCTGTTCTTTCTTTATCAATTGCATCAGTTATGAATAAATGGATATTAAAAGATCCTGTGTTTTTCTGCTGCAACATTTCATAATTCCTCAGCAACCCAATGAACAATAGAAAATGTTTTGATATTATGTTTTTTTGATGCCTAAAATTTCAGGCTGTAGTTCCGACAATTTTGACTTCACAGTAAATCTCAACCTATCAAAACTATGATGATCTGACTCATTTTGTCAGAAACACTTAAACATGGTGAAGTTATTGTTTTAAATCACGGAAATTCCTTGTGGTTAAAACAAATGAATTGCATATCAAGGTAATGACAGGAAGAAATAGTTCTAACTACATAACATAAATTGGGGTTCTGTTAGCTCACTTAGCTGGACAGCTGGTTTGTGATGCCAACAGCACAGGTTCAATTCCTGTGCCAGCTGAGGTCACCATGAAGGTCCCACATTTTCAACCTTGTACCTTGCCTGAGGTGTGGTGATCCTCACATTAAATCACTGCCAGTTGTCACTCCCTAATGAGATTGCAGTCCTCTGAGACTATGGTGACTATCATTATCAGAATTCACTGATTAGACGTGGCCTTAGACTAGAAAAGATGGACAATAGCTATATTACAAAAGTAGCAGGGAGCAATGGCAAATAACAATGAACTTTAAGATAGATAGGTAGAAAGTAATTGAGAAGATAGCTGTGATTAAGTTGTCATTATTAAGTGCCATTCCCATTCATGCAGTGCGTAAATAGAACCAGCCTTTTGGAAGTAATGACAACATCCATAAGAAAAAAAGTCAGTGTCACACTCAGCTGCTCTCTGCTTTGTCTCAGGCAGTAATGACAGTTATGGTTGTCAATATTAGTTACACATATTCTTGGAGATTTCATCCCTATACATCTTGTCTCCAACCTCCCACACATGGTTGGCCAACATGGCTGGAAGATGGTTGTGGTTGGTGAAGGTCAATCATCTCAGTCCAGGACATCTCTGCAGGAGTTCCTCAGGGTAGTGTTCTAGACCCAACTATCTTCAGCTGCTTCATCAGTGATCTCTCCATTATAAGAAGTGGGGATGCCAGCCAATGATTGGACAGTCTTCCATCCCATTCATGTCCCCTCAAAGCAGGATTTGAACAATATTTAGGCTTTTGTTGTTAAATATCAAGTAACCTGCATGGCACACAAGTGGCAGGCAATAAGTCGACAAGAAAACAATCTAACTACCACTCTCACATGAAAACCCGTGACCATTGTCAAATCTCAATCTCTCAACAGAAGTGTAATTGGAATAGCTACACATTAACACTGTGTCTACAAGAGCAGGTCAGAGGCTGAGAAATCTGTGGTGGGTAAGTCACTTCCAGATGCCATAAAACCCGTCCACAAGCTACAAGGTAGAAATATTTTCCACTTGCGTGGATGAGTGTTGTTCTAATAATCCAAGAAGTTCAACCCCATACTGGGAAAAACAGTTCCAAAAGCAAATTACTGCAGATGCTGGAAATCTGAAATAATTGCAGAAAGTTCGGGAAAAAAAGTGCAGCATTATTAGAGAGAGAAAAACAGAGTTAATATTTCAGATCTGTGATTACTCTTCGGAACCAGGAAATATTGAGATGTAAAACAAAAAACTTGTTTGTTGGTTCGGGCAGAATCTTGTAAGAGCCTGAACAGTGTGAGCTATATTGTGAAATGTGACAGAATCACACAAGACATCCATTGCAGCCCATCTGACTGTCAGAAGCAACATACAGAGTGTTTCAAGTAGTTCAGGGCTACGGGGCAAGATTTTCACTTAGTGACTGCAAGTTGTTTTCTGAAGGAGATTATGCTGGTTAAGGACTTTATTAACAGCAGATCTTACCTAATTAATATGTAGATTGCCTTCCTACTGCCTGCCCTGAGCAAACTAGATATGGAAATGTGTTGCTGGAAAAGCGCAGCAGGTCAGGCAGCATCTAGGGAACAGGAGAATCGACGTTTCGGGCATTAGCCCTTCTTCAGGAATGAGGAAAGTTAGTCCAGCAGGCTAAGATAAAAGATAGGGAGGAGGGACTTGGGGGAGGGGCGTCAGAAATGTGATAGGTGGAAAGAGGTCAAGGTGAGGGTGATAGGTCAGACTGGGGTGGGGGCGGAGAGGTCGGGAAGAAGATTGCAGGTTAGGAAGGCGGTGCTGAATTCGATGGATTTGACTGAGACAAGGTGGGGGGAGGGGAAATGAGGAAACTGGTGAAACCCGAGTTCATCCCTTGTGGTTGGAGGATTCCTAGGCGGAAGATGAGGCGCTCTCCCTCCAACCGTCGTTTTGTTGTGGTCTGACGAGGGAGGAGCCCAAAGACCTGCGTATCCTTGGTGGGGTGGGAGGGGGAATTGAAATGTTGAGCCACAGGGTGGTTGGGTTGGTTGATCCGGGTGTCCCAGAGGTGTTCTCTGAAACGCCCCGCAAGTAGCCGGCCTGTCTCCCCAAGATAGAGGAGGCCACATCGGGTGCAGAGGATGCAATAGATGATATGTGTGGAGGTGCAGGTGAATCTGTGGCGGATATGGAAATTTCCTTTGGGGCCTTGGAGGGAGGTGAGGGGGGAGGTGTGGGCGCAAGTCTTGCACCTCCGGCGGTTGCAGGGGAAGGTGCCGCATCTGCTCCAAGGAGGACCAGTTCCAAAAACGCACAACCCAGATGGCCTCCTTCTTCAAGGACCGCAATTTCCCCCCCG
>NC_057713.1:57177108-57215728 GCF_004010195.1 Chiloscyllium plagiosum | reverse complement strand
GGGGGGTGGAGTCATGGTCAAGGGGGCAGTAGGAGGAGGTATCTGCGAGCTGGCGTTTGGCCTCAGCGGTGTAGAGGTCGGTGCGCCAAACTACTACCGTGCCTCCCTTGTCTGCTGGTTTGATAGTGAGGTTGGGGTTGCAACGGAGTGAGTGGAGGGCTGCGCGTTCCGAGGGTGAGAGGTTGGAGTGGGTGAGATCTGCAAGCTGGCGTTTGGCCTCAGCGGTGTAGAGGTCGGTGCGCCAAACTACTACCGCGCCTACTGGAAATGTGTTCCAGCAACACATTTCCATCTCTGATCTCCAGCATCTGCAGACCTCACTTTCTCCTGAGCAAACTAGATGCCAAGCCTCCATGTTGCCCAACACACAATGGCATTGCATGGGTTCCAGGGGTGCACACCCCTCATCCGTGGACATTTATATCCAATATTTAGCCAAGTCCTCATGGGACCTCTCCAATCTGCACAGATCTGTCTTGCAGAGTGCAACACCAGTAGGTTCCCCTCAAGCCAAACACATCCTGACTTGGAATTACAACACATTCCTTCCATCATCCTGGCACTCCCTTCTTTATAGTATTGTGGGTTCATGTGCACAACATGACTCCAATTGTTCAAGAAGGCAGCTCACCATAAGCTTCTCAAGGGTAATTCAAGATGGGAATAAATACTGGCCAGGACAGTGATGTCCACAGTTCATGAATGAATAAAAAGTGTTCATCTTCATGTTGTACTTTTTAAAATACCAATCAGAAAGTGAATAGCTTCATTAATTCATTGCTCGAACCTCCAGTTTTAGCTAAGAGCTACATTTCCATGTCCTATACTTGTGTCTGATAAATGTTTTATTTAAAAACTATATATTTTGTTGAGTCCTAGTGATTTTTCTCTTTATTTGCTTACAACACTGCTCTGAAGATTATCATTTATTTTCTAAATGCTTCCAGATAATGCTGGAGAATCAGCAAATTTAGTACAAGTTGTGAATTGGAATTCCCGAGTCTGCTTTGCAAGATCGGGACTTCCTAACCAACAGGAGCCAGCAAGGCTTCGGCCCTTGACAAAGCAGCAGCAGCATCATAATTTGTCAGCTGGAGTGAGGAGAAAGATGGCAGAATGAACTAGAAAATTGAGGAGAATGAACTAGAAAATAGAGGAGCACACCCTCAGAATGGCATCCACTTGGGAAGAGGGCCAAGAGAAGTCATTGGAGAAAAATAGGCTAGGAATTAAAATACTCGAATACAGTTAGTCAGCGACTTGCTCTATGGTGAGATGTATAGTGAGAAGAATCAGATGAGAAGTCTAGTGAGATGTGGGCCATGGTCAGTCCCTAGGTCCATCCACAAAAACTAATTCGCCTTACTGTCACATGTCCTCAAATGAGGACCTTTGAGACTGGGGCTGCATGGCACAGCACAATTGTGAATGGGAGCAGCTGAATTTACAAGAGCAGTACAGGAAAGCATGGCTGAAGAGGGTTTAATGCAGGAGTTTGCAGATATCTTTCACAGTTAGGAACTCCTTGACTTTGAGGTGTGGGGCAGTGAATGACCACAGTAGGCATGGTCACCTTATATTTCCAGGGGCTGGGGAGGATAGGTGGGCAGCTGCCTAAAAGCTGATGTGTAGATGGATTGGGGCAGCACGGTGGCTCAGTGGTTAGCACTGCTGCCTCACAGCGCCAGGGACCCAGGTTCAATTCCAGCCTTAGGCGACTGTGTGGAGTTTGCACATTCTCCCCGTGTCTGCGTGGGTTTCCTCCCACAATCCAAAGTTGTGCAGGTCAGGTGAATTGGTCATGTTAAATTGCCCATAGTGTTAGGTACATTAGTCAGGGGTAAATATAGGGTAGGAGAATGGGTATGGGTGGGTTACTCTTTGGAAGGTTAATGTGGACTTGTTAGGTCAAATGGCCTGTTTCCACACTATAGGGATTCTGTGATTCGGAGGGAACTTGTGTGAAGTCCATGAGGTTAACAGGATAAGCTAATAGGAAGTGGACGTGGACTAATATGTTCAGGCTGAGACTGGACACCACTAGCAGAGGATTGCTTGCTGTTGCTTTCCATTGCTAGAAATCAAAAGTGTGCAATGGGAATGAAAATGGCTGTAGGCATACCGAGTGGTCGAGATAAGTGACTCAACCTGATTATAAGATGTTTAAAGCAAAGAACTTTCTCACAGGCCTAAATAATGTACAAACTGCAGCTACTTGCTCCTGGCCAACCCAGAATATTAGCCCTCTCTCTGTTGCATCTCTCTAGCACAGCCAATGATGGATAACTCTCTGTCAGTTACACCTTTGCTGACAGAGGCAGCCAAACATTAGGGGCATTAAATGTGGAGGGATAAAGGTGACCCAATGCCATGTGTACACATTGCTCCCCTAACTTCCAAACAGTGCAGTAGGGTGTCAACATAGGCCACCATCCATGGAGCCCCACCTGCAGCATGAAATGCCTGTGGATGGTGCGAAGATGTATTTAGCGCCTACACAGACTCCCAATCGGATGAAGTTAAAGTCAGGAACATTTATGTAAACACTGAGAGTGAAGTACAAATCCTTTCCACCCACGCCACCAAAGCATCCTTTGTATGTTTCCTTCTTTCTCTCCCTCCTGTTATATCTCAGTGTACTCCCTGGTTCAGTAGCTGGGGTGGGGCAAGGGAGGTGGGGGGTGAGGGGGTGATGTTGCTCAGCCACTGAGCCTGTTGGTGTGGAGGTTTGGTCAGGCCATCCCAAGGCACTTGTGTGTAGATGGGCCGGACATTTGAGGGTTTTCTTGAGGCAAATTGAACTTTTATCAGCTTGAAATTCCAAGAATCAGAAGGCAGCAGGTAAGATGGAGCTTCCTTTGCAGTGTTCTCCATGGAAAGGGAAGTGTGAGGTTCCATCTCTGGCTGGCACTGTCCTATATCCTCGTGAGGAGGGGGCGAGGTGTGGTAGGATAATTGGTCTTGGGTCAAGATTCTCCCTCATCCCCAAGATTTTGTTTTTGGTGCTTGGGACCAATGGCCAGAGTGAAAGAGTTCAGCTGTGCAGCCCCTGAGCATGCTGGGTCTGACTCTCCATAGCAACCAGATACTCACATGCTTCACTACACAGGTATAGTTTCTGGGCAGTAAGTGCCATTGCATTCCATATGCCTGTCTGCTATTCCACTCTGTGCATTCAAATGAAGTCACTATTCCTGACTCCACAGGGACATCTGCCTGGGGATGAGCGGGTACTTGGTTCCTCCAAGGCGCCAACAAACTAGCTTTCCTTGGCTAGTTTGCAGATCTCTTGCTCTGAGGTCCTCACCAGATTGTGTTCCCATACTTTCCAAGTCTATGCCCCTCCCCCAACCCTGACCTGACTCCCACACTCAAGCCGCCTGGTATTCTCAGCCTCAGAGGCTCAGGAGTGCACTTCTGGGGCAGCCATACATTTCTCCGCAGATATTGCAAGGAGGCTATTGGGACTGAAGACAAAAGAGAAAGAAAGTGTCGCAGCTAGTAGTTAGAAATGAGAGTGACAGCAGGGATAATGTGAGTGTTTACTCGATTGGCAGGACATGGAAGGTTTGACATCCCCACAGGTGTGGTCCTGGTCTTCCCCTGCAATGACCAAGATTCTCTCCTTATAGGGTGTGATGAAGCGGGTGTTCTTTGTACAGTCACTATATACCATCTTATGAGCTGGGAGCAGGGAAAATGAGTGAGATTGCAGCAAATGGCTTACCTGTCAGGGGTGGTACGATGGTGGTGAGGTACTGAAGTGTCAAAAAGGACTGAAGAGGTATGGGACTGTGAGTGGGCGAGAACAAGTGAGAGAGGCTCTGGCAGGCAATAGTAAGACAATAGAGTATGAGCCTTGGGGGGAGGTAGGGCCGTAGCAGAGATAGAGTGAGTGTGAGAGGTATGGGAGAAAAGATGATGGCACTTACTCAGGCAGAACAAGGAGCTTATTGACCTTACTGCATCGCTGGCTGTTCTTCTGTGTCCTGGAGATGGTGCTAACCAAGTTGGCAATCTCAGACCAGGCTGGCAGGGTCAGATGGCCTGACCTCCTCTGCTGGCTCTGCAGGAAGAGGACACCTCTCCTCTAAACCAGCTCACCCACCAAGGCCTCCAGTATCTGTTGGAGAAATGTAGTGTCATTTTCCCCTTCTCGGACATTTTAGACTATGTCCATGATTGAGCTGGATAGCTTTGGAATGACAGTACACAACAGGCTTTTAAAAATGGCGATGCTGGTGTTTTGGCAGATCTGCTGAGTGGTGAGCTGTTATGGGAACGGCACATAGCGATTTGGAACAGAAACCAAATGTGAGAGATGCCGTAAGGGTGTGGTTGGTAACTAATGAGGCAGGTTTGGTAGGATAGGGCCTATCAAAAATTCCTGCTAGGTCTTGCAGCTAAAACCCTCCAAAAAGACTCAACTCTGACCTTGCCAAATAAAGTAATATTCAGCCCAGCTGAACATTGAGTTGTTACAAGGTAATTAATCCCCCCAGTAGTGCAAGGGAGAGTAATTGGTTATGTTTTGTGTTCCTGGACTTTCTCATGTGACCTTTAATTGGTTGAGTTTTCAATTTTGGACCAATAAGCCTGCTGCCAGTTCCACATGGCATCTCTCCTGTGGATTCTCCCAATTTCCTATTTGAACCTTGACAAACATTCAATAGAAACCCTAGAAAAATGGCAGTAAATGGCCTTTTCTGCTAACCCTTCAAAATTTCCACCAACCTTCTCTCAGTTATTGCTGTGTCTCAATCTCTCCACTATCCACGTTCACACATGAAGATGTAAAAAGAAAATGAGTGAAGAAAGCATAAATACATTGAAGTACTAAAATAAACTAGTTGTGATTGCAAACAAACTTTTTGTCATTATTTGGAAATGTTCAGGAGGATTGACATGATTCCAATGAAGATCAACAATTTCACAAGAGAAACTAACGAGACCATGTCCATTATCTAGAAGCGAGGGAAAGTTGTTTTGTGTTTTGTGTTCCTAGTCATTACCAGGTGACCTTTTGCTGGTGTCAGCTACATTTTCCTTTTTGCACTAATCAAAAACATTGAAAGATAATTTCAAAACTTAGGCAGTATACCTCAATATATTTTGAACTGGCCATGAGAAAACTTTAGACCTTCTACATATTACAGTGTGATTTTATTGAGTACTCAGTGAGTGGAAGGCTCAGTCTGGACTAATTGAATGAAATGTAATTGCTTTCATGGCCTGTACCCAACATTTCAGAGAAAAAGGCAGCTCTTTGTGAGTCCTGACATTTCACTAAATCAACGTGTAATCTTCTGCTTTGATATATTTAAGAACTACTTCAAGCTATGCTGCTGAATGCAACAATTCTCTGGGGTTACTGCTCCTTTCATTGGCACAAGTTCAGATCAAACTTGAACTGAATTGAAGAATCTGATACAGCTAGCTCTCTTTGACAATTGAAACTCAGTTATTTCTGTAAATTGCAAAATCTAATGTCAAAGGTTAAAGCTTTATAAGAAGAAAAAAATTAGAAATGTCTTGCTCCTGTCTGGCTTTTTTTTAAACACACAACCCATTTGAGCTGTAAGTTGAGAAAACAAAATGTGATCCATCTTAGAGTTAGTGTTTCTAAGAATCTTCATGCCTGTTTACTTCTTGGGCATTAGACGGCAAAGTATTCAGTTTCACCAACACTAATATGTCACTTTTGATAATCTCCATTGACTTCACTCTTTGGCATCAAAATGTATAATAAAATCTTAATATTGCCATATTGTTTGATGAAATAGTCAGCATTTGACTAGAGTATTAGGAAACTTAAGAAAAACAGACACATTTGAAAATTGGCTTTCCATTGAACTAAGTTGTACTGTAATACGTGTAAGGTTGATGTATTATTGATTTCCATTCCACTTACCAGAGTTCAACTCATTCAAATCATGACTCTCAAGTTCCAATGCTGTTTGTTTTGTATCAAGATAATATGCAAAACCCTATTATATCACAGTAGAAACTCAGTTTCTACATCAGATGATGAAAGGTTTGGTCAAAGAGGTAGGTTGGATTTACTCATAAATGCCTGATTACCAATTTTAATTATTTAGCTGATCATTCGTGGCAACAATGATGTAGAGGTGTACTTTCTGCTACTGTCAAAGGTGAAATACTTGCACTCAAAAGAGTCCCATCCAGCAGGTATGCACCCAATGTATGAGTGCCCTCAGTTTATCTGATGCTGAACCAAATGATGTCTTCAGGGCCACTGTCTGTTTTATGTTTCAGGAAGAGCTGTGAGCATATTCCCCACATCAAGGAAGTGCTGCCACTTGTAGTTTAACTAAGCATTACCATTAACTTTGTTTCATGACACAATCAATTCAGTCCCACATTGTGACAACCATCTTAATGGACAAAAACTTTACAAATGCATACAAAACCCAAAACCTCCCATCCTCCAGGATAGCAGCTTTAACCTGATAGGGAGGAATTTATTTCCTACTTCTGATTATTCATGAATTAGATCAGATTGAATTGCTATGTAAGTGAGAGCATCTACAATCCACCATTTTACACAATGCACAAGGAACTGCATTCCCTTAATGTTTATGTGCAGCATTGATTGCCATTAACAATAGGTATCCACTTGTACATGCTTCTTCCATTTTTGCCTGAAAGGTTGTGAATGAAATAGTGAAACTTTTTTGGGGTTTATGTTTATATGACAGTGAACAAATATCTATTTACAAAATGGAGATTATTTGTAACAGAATGTCTACCTGCAGGTCTTAAAACTCTACAGAAATTCAATATAGAGATAAATCATGTTGAGTTTCCTCAGTTCTAACCTCAGCAATAAAAATGTTCCCACCAAATCCTGTCCCTTGAAGGTTGATGAGTAGCTACACATGTGCTTCTCTTAAAGATAGTATAGTGTGTGGAACTAAAGTTCTCTCTGCTGCACTTTGCCAATTGCTGTGCAATTGTGTATCCATTCAGCTCAGACACAATATTAGTGTGAAGGCAACTTTGAGAGTGTGATTACAATTTTCTATCTCTAAAATGAAATGTTGGAACATTGTCTGAATTGCTGACTGTATGATTGGTAGGCTGCTTATACTTGTAATGCCACCTGAAAGTTAACTTTAAAATGCTTTACATGTAGATGGTATCACATTTTACAATGTTAAAACAAACACTTCATCAATCAGTGGTCATTTCCAGAGTTGGAATCTGAGCCTCTAAGTTCCAGAAAATACTTACAAGGATGTTGCCAGGATTGGAGGATTTGAGCTATAGGGAGAGGTTGAATAGGCTAGGGCTGTTTTCCCTGGAGCATCAAAGGCTGAGGGGTGACCTTATAGAGGGGCATGGATAGGATAAATAGACAAGGTCTGGAATGGGGGAGTCCAGAATTTCAGGGTATGGGTTTAGGGTGAGAGGGGAAAAATTTAAAAAGGACCTAAGGGGCGACTTTTTCATGCAGAGGGTAATGTGTGTATGGAATGAACTGCCAGAGAAAGTGGTGGAGGTTGATATAATTAGAACATCTAAAAGGCATCTGGATGGGTATATGAATAGGAAGAATTTAGAGCGATATGGGCCAAGTATTTGCAAATGGGACTAGATTAGGTTAGGATATCTGTTCAGCATGGATGAGTTGGACCGAAGAGTCTGCTTCCGTGCTGTACATTTCTATATCTCTCTGGCCCTAAGTGCTTTTCATCTATAAATATAAAGAAAGGAAATATTAGACAAACTCAGCAGGTCTGGCAACATTAATAGAGAGTGAAACAAAGTTAATGTTTCCAATCTGATATGTATCGAAGGACATAAAGGGATGAAACTGAGTACAGACCATTCAGCATCGGAGTCAAAGGTCAGAGGGTATAGTGTATATAATAACAAGAAGTGGGATTAGCAGAAGGAATGGTGTCAGAAGGGAAGGAAATGTGAGAAAGGATACAGAGTGGCATCAGTACCCGTCAGATGTCAGAACATACATTCCTCAACTTTGACAGGAAGAGAAATAAATTTTCTTGTTAGAATGTTGAATGAGATGAAGATTAAATGGAACTACAGACCATGACAACTTTGATATAGCATGAGGCAGTGCTGATATAGAGAGAGGTTGAGAGGTGCGTCTGGCAAAGCATGGCACTCAGTGTAGATCTCAGGATGCAATGAGAAAGATTGTATAAGGAATATTGCATGCCTTGGAGCTACCTATAACCTTGAGTGGATTCAAAATGTGAAGGATAGAACATCAATTGAAATCCATGTGGGGTAAGCCGAAACCAGAGGTAGTCATCAAGGAAGAAGATGTGACTGAGAAACAAAATATTGGTAAACAATCTATCAAATACTAGAAGGAAAATAGAAAGCAGTGAAAGTGAACAAGCTGAAAAATTCAAACAGAAATCCATCAGTGAAAATAGCAGAAATTCTTGTAAGTGAGCATGCCTGATAGACGTGGCAGTGACTTAAGCACTCAAATAAAAGCAAAGTATTGCTGATGCTGGAAGATGCTGCCAGACCTGCTAAATTTCTCCAGAATTTTCTGCTTTTATTTCCAGCACCTGGAGTATTTATTTGAATGACTTAGAGTGGATTGTCCCAGCCTCGAACAGATTGGGCAATTGCAAATAATTTGGAAGAACATAATAAGAATGAAAAATGAAATTTTTGCTGTCAAGAAAAAAAAATCCGAGTTTCCCTTTAAGGTTCCTTCAACTCAATGAGAATCTTGCACATAAGCTGTGAGGGCTGTAACTGCATGAAATAACACATCTCACCGCATTTCTGTGTAGTTCATGATTCTCTCCATAATGGTGAGAAACTAGACAATACTAATTCTGATTTGAAAATCTGGCATCTTCTCCAGGCCTCCATCATGTTCATCATACCCCAACAGCTCAGGGTATACTCCCCACAGGCAGCAACCTCCCCCCCCATCCATGGAAGTCAACATCAGTAAAACACCAGCCTCAGTGTATCATCATGGCTAATTTCAGAACATCTCAGAAGGCACATCACCCCTTCAGAACTTTACTTTTGAGCTCCCTAGCATCTTATGTTGCAATGTTGCTGCCAGGCTAGGTCATTTTGTGTGCAAGGCCACACATCCATCTCATCCAATTTCACCGCCTGCATCTCAGGGCTCTTCACTCTCTTAGCACTCGCTCACTTTGAGCTCACCTGAACACTCACAGCCTTTCTACCTTGTCTTGTCCTTTAATGCAGACAGAAACCTCAGCAACTTGTCATACTTGCCAGCAATGGTGTGTGAGCTGGTGAACATTACTTTATGGCAGTGTGCTACGTCAATGTCACCCTTACAGTATCCATGCCATGCATTGCATATACTTCAACCAAGTGGTCGTGTCTGAGAGTCTAAGTAGCTCTGAGTCTACTCAAAGTGTCTATGGGCAGTCAAGGGCATATCAAGGGATATCAGTCCAGAGGTTGGGTCAATAGTCAGTTGGGTGTTCAGTATGATCAGGATTTGGGATCCATATCATTCCAGTCCAGCGATTGGACCACATTTGGTATGGTCAGGTCTGATGTGACCAGTCTGGGGAGTAACGAATAACTCAGTTAGGGAGCTGTAAAGACATTAGTAGGGGCTGGTTCATATTCAGTTCAGGCTGGCCTCATGAGTCAGTCTGAGGGGGTCTGGACTATGGTTAGTCCTGGGAGTTTGAGATATAGACATCAAAAGGGTTATAAGGGACCAGTCCATTCTGTGTTAGGGTAAGTGAGAAACTCAACTGTGTGGACTGCAGCCATTAGGCTGGGATGCAGGGAGCATAATAACTGTGTTCGGTGGGAGGTGGGGACTCTAAGTACAAGGGTAGGTTCGAAATAGCATGGGGAGCACAGGGTACTATGGGAGGTGGGTGTTTTGAACAGCCATTTCCACCCTGGTTTTAATGGGACATAATGGATTGCAAGAGTGGAGATAGCTGTGGTAGGCCAGGACCTGGGGGGGAAAATAGGAAAAGTGATAGTTAAATAAAGAGTTGTGTCAGAATGTGGGGAACTCAAAACTTGATGGCATTGACAGGGACAATGACATAAAAGGGTGTATGAAAGTTTGGGTGGGGTAGGGAGAGGAATCAATGCAGAGCCTGGAATTCACCTCAGGATTGCAACCTGAACACCATTCCATCTTCAACCAAATTCCAACTGCACAATAAGAAAGATAAATGTGCTTCCAGCACACTTCCAGTGAGTCCAGAAAGTCACTTTGTGTTGTCTGTGGATAGAGCCATGTTACCATTGTAAGGCTCTTTAAAGGCATTTGCATTAATTAGGCACCATAGATTCAATGTTGACACAGAGCTAGCATCCAATTACTCTGCATGTGCAGTTCAGGCATTGACCAACAATACGTATTACAAATCTTGCTCACAGTGGGTTGGCTGTTCTGACACCCTTTCAATTCTTTCTTATGGCATACTGTGTCAATTTCACTAACCCAATCTACACCAGGATTAAAGTCACCACTGATTAATGTACTCTCTTTGTTAAATGTCTCCATTATTGCCTGGTTTGTTCTCTGTCCCAGCATATAGCTACTGTTAAAGGACTCAGAGACTACTTCTACCAGTGTATTTCCCTCTTCATTTCTTACCTCCAAATATATGAATTCTACATCTTTTGATCATGATCATTTCTTGCTTTCATACTTTTACCATCCCATACCAATAATGTTATTTCACCACACGTTCTTCCCTGCCTGTCCTTTTGAAAAGTTACATACCCTGAATAGTCAGTTCCCAGCTTTGATCTCTTTGTAGCTATATCTCTCTAATGGCTATAAGATCATACCCATTAATCTGTGTTTGTGCCGTTAATTCATTTGTTTTGTGCATTCAATAACATTTTTATTCAATCAAAGAGACATTCAATTTGCCTTTTTTTCACAATTTGTGCCCTTTTGACCCCATTTACTGCTGTTTTTTCTATGTTGATATACTCTGCCCCTTCCTGTCTAGCTGTGACTCTTATTACCCAAAAATCTGCCCTGTAATTCTGCCATATTCTCTTACTTTGTAAGCCTCCATTTCTCCTTGCCCAAACCCTTCCTCCTTCTAATTAGTTCAGAGCTCTCTCTACAGATTGAGTTACTCAGTTTGCCAGGACACTGATCTCAGCACAGTTCAGGTGAAGCCCGTTCAACCAGGACAACTCCCTCAACCCCAATACTGTTGTCAGTGCCCAATGAACTGAAAGCCATTCGACCCACACTAATCTTTGAACCACACATTAACTTTGATCCTGACTTTATTTACCTTATGCCTGTTGCACTTGGAAGTTCTGCCTTTTTAAAAATTTACCTCTGATCTGTTCAGAATTTTTCAGGAAAACCTGCTTTTTAGTCTTAACAATTTTGTCGGTGCTAACATGAACAATAACTATTGGGTCCCTCCCTTCCCTCGACAAACTCTTCTCGGACCTTGATGAGATTTCTTTAACCTTGGAACTAGATGGCTAACACAGCCTTTTGGACTCCTGCTTATGGCTATAGAGAACATTAGCCACCTCTTCATTATCAGGGTGGGTTAGCTGAGTTGGCTCGATGGCTAGTTTGAATTACAGAGTAATGCCAGTAGTGTGGATTCAATTCCTGTACTGGCTGTAGTTACTGTGAAGGATTCTTTTATCTTTAATATGCCCTACTACTGTTACACTTCTATTTCCAATCCTATCTTGAATGGCTCCCTGTACCAAGGTGCTGTGATCAGGTCATTCATCCTCCTTGTCTTTCCCATTTTCACTTGCATAGCTAACAAGAAGCTTTTAACTGTTCGTCTACTCCAGTGATGGAAGCTCCTCATGTGTAAGCCTCTGGGTCCTCAGACCTGTCTTACCTGCAGTTATACCGTCTTGTCTGTTATCAAAGGCCACGTTTGAATTACTCAGTCTGAGGTATGTGGCCAGCCTTTGGAGTAAAGTGTCCAGGTAACTTTCCCCTTCCCAATGTGGGGGGATGACTGCAGTTCAGACACCAGCTCTTCAACTTGGATCCAAAGTTACAGCAGTAACACATCATCCATCCTGCCACCACAATCACATTTGAATAAATTTATAAAGTAATCATGTGAGATTCCCTGATCTTTACACCTCACTGCACTAATACTTCATTTTTATAAACTTGAAAGAAAAATATCCCCAGCATCAATCTAATACTTACTTTTAAAAGAGTGAGGAGAAGAAGAACACTAGAGACCTAAACACAAACAGAAGGTCTTCCACTTTAAACTCCTACCCACCAGTCAGTTTCTTCCCTGCACTCACGTCACACTATGGTTTGTGATGTCCCTCACTGCTGGTCACTCAGATCATCCTTCTATCCTCTCCCACTTCTCTCTCAAACTCAAGATTTTAATTCTCACCCTAAGGCCCTGATTAAAGCAGCTCTTTTGCCCTTTGCACCGAGTTTCCACTTTAAACCAAATTTCCATTAATATAGTCAATCTACTCACTCAAACTTCATCTCACTCGTAGAGTCTTAGAGGTGTACAGCATGGAAGCAGACCCTTCAGTCCAACTCGTCCTTGCCAACCAGATATCCCAACCTCATCGAGTCCCACCTGCCAGCACCTGGCCCATATCCCTCCAAACCCTTCCTATTCATATACCCATCCAGATGCCTTTTAAATTTTGCAATTGTACTAGCCTCCAGAGGTGGCTCAGTGGTTAGCACTGCTGCTTCACAGCACCAGGGTTCCAGGTTCAATGCCAGCCTCAGGCGACTGTCTATGTGGAGTTTGTGCGTTCTCCCCGTGTCTGCATGGGTTTGCTTCGGTTTCCTCCCATAGTCCAAAGATGTGCAGGTCAGGTGAATTGGCCATGCTAAATTGCCCATAGTGTTAGGTGCATTAATTAGAAGGAAATGGGTCTGGATGGGTTACTTTTCAGAGGGTCGGTGTGGACTGTTTGGGCCAAAGGGCCTGTTTCCACACTGCAGTGAATCTAATCTAATTAAGTGTATAAGTCCTGCTAAGATTTGCTTTCCCAAAATGCAGCACCTTGCATTTATCTAAATTAAATTCCATCTGCCACTTCTCAGCCCATTGCCCATCTGGTCAAGATCCCATTGTAATCTGAGGAAACCTTCTTCGCTGTCCACAACACCTCCAATTTTGGTGTCACCTGCAAACATGCTAACTATACCTCTTATGCTCACATCCAAATCATTTATATAAATGATGGAAAGTAGTGGACCCAGTACCGTTCCTGTGGCACTCCACTGGTCACAGACCTCCAGTCTGAAAAACAACTCACCACCACCACCCTCTGTCTTCTACCTTTGAGCCAGTTCTGTATCCAAATGGCTAGTTCTCCCTGTATTCCATGAGATCTAACCTTGATAGCCAGTCTCCCATGGGGAACCTTGTCGATTGCCTTACGGAAGTCCATATAGATCACATCTACTGCTCTGCCCTCATCAATCCTCTTTGCTACTTCTTCAAAAAACTCAATCCAGTTTGTAAGACATGATTTCCCTCACACAAAGCTATGTTGACTATCCCTAATCAGTCCTTGCCTTTCCAAATACACTCTGCTGCAATCTTGTTCACATTGAGTGGGCTCCTCACCAGCCAAGATCATATTCAATGACAAAACAATCTCAAAGGGCTAAGTGGTCCACTTTCGTGCTCAAGTGCTCCCTATGGTCGGTGGGTCTGTGGAATTGAGGCCATAATCAAGTCTTATAGCACAGTGCAGCAGGTTTGAGGGGTCAAATGTCCTTCTCCTGCTCCAAAGTATATGTTCTTATGATATACTTCACCTTCAATGACCTGGAAAATTCCATTTATGCTCTGTTGGTTACTTATTAATTTAATTCATGGTGTGTTGGTGATCATCGTCAACTTGGAGTCTATGCCTCTACAATCAGGATAAGCTGAAACTATTCTGCAGAGGTATGCTAAAAGGTGCAGGTTGTACGTGGTAGTCAGTAAAAAATAAAAATGAGTAAAGATTAGCTTCACTCATTCTATCCCTCAGCACATGGCCTTTCAGTGCATAACACTCACTGCATGTACCCTGTCCAAGCTGGTCATAATTTTAAAGACTTCTATCTAATTACCTCTTTGCTTTTTTATTTAAAAAGTCAAAGCCAACTGGTCAATTTTCCCTGGGGGATGTAATTTTTCAGTTCTGCTTCATTATTGTTTAATGCTATGTTCAAAAATAAAATCCAATACCTTGTTAGCATTTTCAATCACTTTGCTAAACTGTGATGTGGCATTTAATGAGTTGCTTACCTTTATCCCCAAGACTGTTTGTTCTTTTATCTCATTCAGCTAATTTCGTAAGCTGTCGATAAGGAATCTAGTTTGCCTAGCAAGTGAATCACCTAATACATATCTATGTTAAGGTAATGCTGCTATCTGATTATGTCGCCCAAAAATTTTGTCATGTCTTTTTGAATGAAATTGCATTCTTCCTTGATGTGAACTACAGGTTGTTTCGCTATAACGCACGTTGCATTAACACAAATTTGCTATAATGTGATTGACGAATTGGGGACACTGTTTCTAAAGCACAAGCCTCTAAAACATGTGTTGGTTGTAACGTAATTACATTACTAAAGCTTTAAGCACTGTTTTTAAAGCACAATTTTTCTATAATGCAGGGTTGCACAAGAACGCAACCATCGCGTTATAGGAGAACTATCTGTATATCCATACATCCCTTCTGTGTCTACCCCTGACCTCCAGTACAACATCAACTGCAAAGTTTGACATTGAGTGATTTATTCAAAGGTCTAAATTATTAATGAAACAATGCATTGCAATAGTATCCCAGTCACTGGCCCCAGATTGAGCATTCCTATTTCACATCATCTTCTCTTGTCAATCGCTAAATCCAAATCAGCCAACTAATTTGACTGACTTGAATGGTGGTGCACCATGCTAGTTAGTTACCATAACTAAGGCTTCAATCTGGAGTAACCAGTCCTCTATTGATCTGACAGAAATGATTAAAAACCTGAAAAAAGTTAACTCATTCAAACTTAATTCAGCTGATTCACTTTGGTTCCATCACTCAGTCAGAATTTGCCTAGTATACATTGAGTATTAATTATAAAATGTGCATTAAAAGAGACTACTTCCTGAAACAAGTGGAAAAGTTGAATATTGAGCCCAAAATATTGATGTTAACAGGGCAGTAAGGCTATCAACATCTTTTTGAGGGCATTATTTGCCCAATAACTCCAGACAACAGAAATGCATTTGACCTCCATAAGCATTCATTCTCTTTAAAAGTTTCATATAAAGGATTATATTGAATACTACCTGAAATCCCTGTTTACTACACCATAAGAATAATTTCTACTGGCTAATTTAAGTAAACAATTTATATGCATACATCATGATGTTTTCTTTACAGATATCTGTAATAACAGCTCAGTGTTACCTTAATGCTCTCTGCATTTCTACTTCTATCACACTATAGATAGTAAAATATAATTTCCTTTTTTTTGTGTCTCATTGCTTTCTTGGAATCAAAGCCAGTGAGTAGATGTTACCGACTCTGTAGTAAAACATGCTTTTATTAGATTTAAGGAAACTGAGACTACTTGCCTTGTTTGTGAAATTACTCAGTGATGAATAGCAGATCCAAAAGCTGCTGTCAAATTATTAATAACTAACCTTTCAAACTTATCAGGATAGTACTTAATGTGAAGAGGTACTCTAGATTTCAACTTGCACAAGCTAGGCACACATCTCCAAGGCAGACTGGTTTCAGTGATTAGGGTTCTGTGCATTCCACAGCTACATTATCGGCTTCATGCGTGATCTAATTTCAAATTCTTTAAGCAGCGAGCTTGGATTAACCTGCAAATTCAAAACAGGAGTTTTGATTAGTGGACATTGGTAGCTCAAATTCGTGGCCACATGCTTCTTCCGAAGACTTATTAAAACCTATTTGTTGGATTATCTTTGCAGATCGTGAGTTTTGACTAGTGTTCTGAAATTGAATCACCTTGAACAGAAGACTGAGGTAAGCTGCATTCAGGAAAGCGTTATGCATTCTGTGTGGATTTTCTAAAGATGCAGAAAGAAAATGATATTGGGGCAGACAGAACTGATAATACTGTGAAAAATTTAAACATTGTGATTGAAAAGGTTAATTGTAAAATTATGATTCATATCACCCTTCAATTTTGAGTTAATCTGCTTTGAATCTAATCTGAACCAAGATTGAGCAAAATTGCATCAATGGCAAGTGTCCTCAAGCACAATCGTTTGGCAAGTCTGCTTTCAGTCAGAAACGAGAGAACTTCCAAAAGAACTGACATTAGCTTCAATGTAATGTTGCACATGCAAGTTATCTGGTGATGTGTCCCATCAAAATTCACTTTGTTAATTTGTTTTTCAAGAGGAAATGTTTTGGTATGCAGAGTTTTCCATGATGATCTAGGTCTAGAAATGTATTCTTGTTGGCCTGCTGTGCAAAATGGGTGCAGGGGGTTATTCCTGCAGAAATATGGTCAAGACCAAGGCATACTCAATATTGGGTGTGAATTTTCATTTATGTGAGGCTGTGGGTAACTGTTGGGGCTCCTAGGCATTTCACTGGCAAAGAGGATTTCACCTCCAATTCCATAATCTTTAAATAATACAATATTGCAGAGACCAGTAGCAAAGACTGCACTGTCTTTCAAACTATTATTTCTCTAGTGCCACTGTCATAGCTTGTTCACTTATTATCCATCTCATTGGCTGCAGTGCCAAAGTCTCACATTTTATTGAGCCAGTTGAAAGAGTTGCTTATTCCTGTCAGCTGCTATTGTGCCTAGATAGTTTTAGTGGGTGTAGTTTTTCATTTGTCATCCAATATATTAGCTACTTCCTAAACATTTAAATTGAAATCAATTTTCAAATATAAAGGGATCATTTCAATTGTTTTTTAATGAAAGATTTGTATTCAGTCACCTGCCAGTAAAGGAGCCAATAAATAAATATCAGTATTTCTCAATAGTGTTTGTATGAGATGCATTTGTCACAGATTGAGAGAAGTAGATGAATATTGATAAAGTGCACCTTTCACACCAAATTGAGTGCTTGGTGATTTGTGAAAGAGTTTTCATTTCTGAATGTGCTGTTTGTATGAGATGCATTTGTCACAGATTGAGAGAAGTAGATGAATATTGATAAAGTGCACCTTTCACACCAAATTGAGTGCTTGGTGATTTGTGAAAGAGTTTTCATTTCTGAATGTGCATGAGCTGTAGTTTTGTTTTCTTTCTGGTAAACCTGCTGCTGCACACTGACTGGATCAGTATTATGAATATTTTCCAATACCTAGAAGAGACCTATCAGCTTCTTGATACCAAGCTGGGAGACAGAAAGGAAAAAGAAATGTTAGGGTAAAGAGGGGGTGGAGGGTGGGGGGGTTGGTTACTGACATCTTCCCACCACCATGTTCACCTCAGCAAACATTTTCCCAGTGACCAAGGCTGGGGCAGAGGGATTGACTAGTGAAATCCATGAAGCGTACTCCTTGTGACAATGGACATTATCTTTGTGACGCACTCGCACAATCTCAGTCAATCACTGGGAGCTACTGGCTGTCTGGTTGAGCTGATAGCTATCTGGGATAAATTACCACCTTTAATAAGTATTGCAGTCCCAGTTTGGACTGGTAACTAAATTGACCAATGCCAGAAGTATGGCCCCTGCCGCTCCATCCCCGGGGTCTCACCACCAGCCAAAGTAGGTCTGCCTCCCTCTTTCAGCCCAGCAGCAGGGATCCAGCCTGGATCATAAAATTCAGCTCAGGGTGCCTATCTGTTCACTTTTGAGGCTGTTTGTGGAAATTCCAATGTCAAGGCCCCAAACCAAAGTTTTGCAAACTGCCCATTCAGGGGATTTGGAGACAATAGATTAATATCTCCAGATCATTTCTATAAAGCAATCACTAACTAGGGAAACATTTAGAGAAATGAACTGTCCGAGTTAAGTATCCTGGACACGTGTCTATAGTCATTCAGGTCAACACTCATATTCAATGCTGTATGGCTGTGTCCTGGGTGAAGGAATTCAGAAAAAAATACCAAGTTTGCAGAAAATTCTTCATTTCAGTGATTCAAAAAGTTCTGGGAAATTGTGGACAAGTAAGAGCCTAAGTCACCTATTCCTCAGTTTTCTCCTTCTTTTGCTTGATTCAGTATTAGGTTGACACTGCAGTGCAGTATTGAGGGTGTACTGTACTGCCACAGAAGCCATATTCCAAATGAGCATTTAAACTAAGATCCCATCTACCTGTTCAGATGGATGTAAAAGTCTCATGGTGCTGATTTGAAGAAGAGCGAGGGATTATCCTGATGTCCTGGCCCGTATCCTATTCCAATGTCCTGGCCGGTATCCTATCCCAATGTCCTGGCCCATATCCTAGCCCAATGTCCTGGCCCGTATCCTATCCCAATGTCCTGGCCGGTATCCTAGCCCAATGTCCTGGCCCGTATCCTATCCCAATGTCCTGGCCGGTATCCTAGCCCAATGTCCTGGCCCGTATCCTATCCCAATGTCCTGGCCGGTATCCTAGCCCAATGTCCTGGCCCGTATCCTATCCCAATGTCCTGGCCGGTATCCTAGCCCAATGTCCTGGCCCGTATCCTATCCCAATGTCCTGGCCGGTATCCTAGCCCAATGTCCTGGCCCGTATCCTATCCCAATGTCCTGGCCGGTATCCTAGCCCAATGTCCTGGCCCGTATCCTATCCCAATGTCCTGGCCGGTATCCTAGCCCAATGTCCTGGCCCGTATCCTATCCCAATGTCCTGGCCGGTATCCTAGCCCAATGTCCTGGCCCGTATCCTATCCCAATGACCTGGCCGGTATCCTATCCCAATGTCCTGGCCCATATCCTAGCCCAATGTCCTGGCCCGTATCCTATCCCAATGACCTGGCCGGTATCCTATCCCAATGTCCTGGCCCATATCCTAGCCCAATGTCCTGGCCCGTATCCTATCCCAATGACCTGGCCGGTATCCTATCCCAATGTCCTGGCCCATATCCTAGCCCAATGTCCTGGCCCGTATCCTATCCCAATGACCTGGCCGGTATCCTATCCCAATGTCCTGGCCCATATCCTAGCCCAATGTCCTGGCCCGTATCCTATCCCAATGACCTGGCCGGTATCCTATCCCAATGTCCTGGCCCATATCCTAGCCCAATGTCCTGGCCCGTATCCTATCCCAATGACCTGGCCGGTATCCTATCCCAATGTCCTGGCCCATATCCTAGCCCAATGTCCTGGCCCGTATCCTATCCCAATGACCTGGCCGGTATCCTATCCCAATGTCCTGGCCCATATCCTAGCCCAATGTCCTGGCCCGTATCCTATCCCAATGACCTGGCCGGTATCCTATCCCAATGTCCTGGCCCATATCCTAGCCCAATGTCCTGGCCCGTATCCTATCCCAATGACCTGGCCGGTATCCTATCCCAATGTCCTGGCCCATATCCTAGCCCAATGTCCTGGCCCGTATCCTATCCCAATGACCTGGCCGGTATCCTATCCCAATGTCCTGGCCCATATCCTAGCCCAATGTCCTGGCCCGTATCCTATCCCAATGACCTGGCCGGTATCCTATCCCAATGTCCTGGCCCATATCCTAGCCCAATGTCCTGGCCCGTATCCTATCCCAATGACCTGGCCGGTATCCTATCCCAATGTCCTGGCCCATATCCTAGCCCAATGTCCTGGCCCGTATCCTATCCCAATGACCTGGCCGGTATCCTATCCCAATGTCCTGGCCCATATCCTAGCCCAATGTCCTGGCCCGTATCCTATCCCAATGACCTGGCCGGTATCCTATCCCAATGTCCTGGCCCATATCCTAGCCCAATGTCCTGGCCCGTATCCTATCCCAATGACCTGGCCGGTATCCTATCCCAATGTCCTGGCCCATATCCTAGCCCAATGTCCTGGCCCGTATCCTATCCCAATGACCTGGCCGGTATCCTATCCCAATGTCCTGGCCCATATCCTAGCCCAATGTCCTGGCCCGTATCCTATCCCAATGACCTGGCCGGTATCCTATCCCAATGTCCTGGCCCATATCCTAGCCCAATGTCCTGGCCCGTATCCTATCCCAATGACCTGGCCGGTATCCTATCCCAATGTCCTGGCCCATATCCTAGCCCAATGTCCTGGCCCGTATCCTATCCCAATGACCTGGCCGGTATCCTATCCCAATGTCCTGGCCCATATCCTAGCCCAATGTCCTGGCCCGTATCCTATCCCAATGACCTGGCCGGTATCCTATCCCAATGTCCTGGCCCATATCCTAGCCCAATGTCCTGGCCCGTATCCTATCCCAATGACCTGGCGAACAGGAGATTCGACGTTTCGGGCACAGGCCCTTCTTCAGGCCTGTGCCCGAAACGTCGAATCTCCTGTTCCCTGGATGCTGCCTGACCTGCTGTGCTGTTCCAGCAATAAAGTTTCAACTTTGATCTCCAGCATCTGCAGACTCACTTTCTCCTTACGACAGGTAGGAGCAGTTGTGTTCAGGCCAGTGACTACCAAGGGAAGTTCAGGAGCCAGTGTTAGAGGGCTATCAGAGCAGGTGAAGAGGTAGGGGGATGAGTGAGGTGTCGGGGCTGGTGAGGTTGCTGTGAAGGATGTCAGGGATGGTAGGAGAGTGGGAGATGTTGGGGCTGGAGAGAGAGAGAGGGAGAGAGTTTGTGTGTGTGTGTGGTGTGTCAGGGCAGTGGGAAAGGGGTTCTCAAGTCTCAGGAGCTCAGGCCACCTATAGTTAGCTGCAATAAACCTCTGTTGGATTCTTCAATGCCATTTCTCACACCATGTGGGATAACCCAAGCATTGCCAGATCAGGAACCTTACCCTGATGGGGGTAAATACACATTATAAACTGCACATTTTCTATTTGCTCATGTGTAACAATGCAACTTGTGGCTTCAAACATTTGGTTTGAATATTCTATTCAGACCTTTGTACAATTTTCATCAATCTCAATCCAACAGCTTCCAGGGTAATGCGTAAAGTACCAGTTTAGAGCAACTGAGCGAAAAATAGCACACCTTCTGACTTCCTATCTAATTACATTATGTGCGTGAGCTGCACTTCAACGGCAGGGGCGGCATGGTGCACAGTGGTTAGCACTGCTGCCTCACAGCGCCAGAGACCTGGGTTCATATCCCGCCTCAGGCAACTATCTGTGTGGAGTTTGCACATTCTCCCCGTGTCTGCGTGGGTTTCCGTGCTCCGGTTTCCTCCCACAGTCCAAAAATGTGCAGGTTAGGTGAATTGGCCATGCTAAATGGTCATAGTGTTAGGTGAAAGGATAAATGTAAGGGAATGGGTCTGGGTGGATTGCTCTTCGGAGGGTCGGTGTGGACTTGTTGGGCTGAAGGGCCTGTTTCTACACTGTAAGTAAGTAATCTAATCCATAGACATTTTAATCATGCAATGATTGATTTTTGTAGCTTGTGATAAACACTAGAAATTAACCTGAAATATATAAAGTTATGGTTTAAAAATAATGGGCTTAATTCCGAGGGGTGGTGTGGCAGGTGATTGGGAAACGCAAATCATCAAGTGGAATGTCACTGGTTAGGTATGTGCCCCTTTCCTGTCATTTCAACAATTAAGTTCTAAATGGCATGGCCCCTTGGTAATTTTCCTGATTTACCACCAATTAAAGCCCTTAGGTGGTCAATTAATAGCTAGTTTAGGTACTTAATCCGCCACCAACCTGAATACCTGTCTGGGCATTTAGGGAGAGAATGATGATCACTAAAAGCCATTTCCCTGCTTCTGTCTCTGATCACCTACTCTCTGTCACCCCTACCCCGTTATCCCCAAAGCAACCATTTACCTTCTCACTGATACAGCTCTTCAGGGCAATGCAACCTTGGATTCCAACGGTGGTCTCGAACTCCAAGTGACTGCTAGCTCTGATTGGCCAGCAGCTTCTGAAGAGGCTCCTGATAGACTGAGAGGCCCACAGGCCAGTATTTAAGGGTCTGATTGGTGCTTACTCCAGCGGGCTTTGAGATGATGATGCCTGTCCCTACATTTAGAATAGAAAACGGTAAATTTTGACCAATATGCGAGTGAGATTTGATCGTGTAAATCTGACTTTAATTCGATGTTTCACATATCTGTAAATAATAATTGCTTGATAAAGGAACAAATGGGTAACTGTGAATGTGAACAATATGTTTATGGACATCTCTCTATTGTTCATTTTCACAGAATTGTAAAATGTAAATGGCAGCCATTCAGCCGATTGTGTCTGCACTGGCTCTTCAAATGAGCATTATGATTTAGTGCTAATCTCCTGTCTTTTCCACATAATCCCATGTATTGTTTCTATTCACATAATCTTCAAATGCCCTCTTGAATGCCTCAATTGAAGCTGTCTTCGGTTCACTTCAAGTGCAGTACATCCCAGTGGTTTTCAAAGCTTTTTTCAAAGCTTTTTTTTTCACAAGACATTTGCTTCTTTTGCAAGCTACTTTAAACAGGTACCATGCGCTTTTCAATCCTTTTACAAATATAAACGGTCTACCTCTGTCTACTCTTCCCAGGCCCCTCACGATTTTGAAAAGATCCATGAAATCAACTCTTAGCCCTCTCTCCAAGAGAAACAGTCCCTATTTGTCATCTCTAGAAGCATTCCTGTAAACCTTTCTGCACTTCCTACAATGTGCTCACATTGTCCTGAAGTGTGGCACACAGCATTGTAAGAATACGTCAGTTGAAGTCCCAGCCTGTTGGAACGTGGGGTATGTTGGGTCCTACACACGGAGGTCCTGGGACATAGAGGGGTGTGTCAGGTCTGACGGTGGAAAAAGGAGAAGGATGGTCTGACGGAGGGGGGAAAGGGATTTGAGGGTCAGGTGCTGGGACCAAGATCTGAGGGACTAAGAGATCTGGGGAAGTGGTAAATTGGGAAATTAGTCAAACAAATACTCTGGAGTTAGACTAGGTTTTTAATAGTTTAATATTTCCTCAGTAACTGTTTACTTGACTGCAGCAGACCCTTCAAACTCTATGCTGTAACTGGATATAGTTCCAGTCTTGGAGGAGTTGTCCAGTAGAACAGTAGAATCCAGTAGAATCTTCATTTTCGTGGGTGATTCTTTCGGAGTCTGTTGCATTGAGAATGCCACAGGGAATTCCCCATACACAACCCTCATCTTCACTGCAGGAATGATTATTTGGCCATCAGAAAATTGAAGCCAATTTTGAGGGTGGAAGCAACCATTTCAGATCTCCATGATTAAAGTTAAAAATCCGTGCAGACAAGGTGAAAGAACTTTAAAATAACGGCACTAGTGTCTAGGTTGGGAAGAACAGTGGGAAAGAGAAGTACTTATTGTTTACAAGTGTTGCTGCCACAGTGCACATACTCCATTTGGCAGAGTAGTTAAGCCAGTAACTAGGCCCTGACAATAGTCCAGCAACAGTACTAAAGACTTGTACTCTAGAACTTGCTACAACTGGAGCCAAGCTGTTCAAATACAGTTGCAATTCTGGCATGTATCCAACAATGTGGAAAATTGCATAGCTATGTCCTGTATACAAAAAGAAGGACAAATCCATCCTGAACACATTACAAGTCTGCTTGTGATCATGAGCAAATTGATGCAATGGTTATTGACTGTCTACCAAGTGGCTCTTGTTCAGCATTAACCTGCTCACTGACCTCCAGTTTTGGTCCTGCCAGAGTCATTTAGCGCATGACCTCAGTACAACCTTGGTCCAATTATGTACAAAAGAGCTAAATTCTAGAGGTGAGGTGACAGTGACTGCCCTTGACACCAAGATCACATTCGATTGAGTGGACTTCAAAGAGTCCTAGCAAAATGAGTTAATGGGAATGAGGAAGGAAACAGTTTGGAGTCAAACCGAGCACAAAGGCAGAATGTTGTGGTTGTTGGAGATCAATTGTCTCAGTACCAGAACGTCTCTTCAAGAGTTCTCCAGGATATTGTCGAACCCAACCACCTTCAACATCTTCATTGAGTGCCATATATATTGTGGCTACAAGAACAGATCAGATGCTAGGAATTCTATGGCAAGTAACTCACTTCCTGGCTTGCCATTAACTGTCCACCATGTACAAGACACAAGTCAGGGGTGTGATGAAATATTCCTCACTTTCCAGTAACTCTCAAGCAACCTAACAGTTCTGGGGCAAAGGTCGCTCACCTGAGTCCATCCATCAACTTCAACATTCTCTCCCTTCACCACTGACACTCAGTAGCAACAGTGTGTACCATCTGCAAGATGCACTGCAGCAACTCACCAACCCTTGCCTGGTAGCATCTTCCAACTTCTAACACATGGAAGGACAAGGGCAGCAGATATATGGGAACACCACCAACTACAAGTTTCCCTCACACCATTCACCATCCTGGCTTGGAAGTATATCGCCTTTCCTCCAACTGTCCTTGGATCAGCTCCAAGAACTCCCTTCCCAACAGTATTCAAAGGACTGCATTGGTTCAACAAGGTGTTTTATCACCTCCTCCAGGGCAATTACGGATTGTAAGTGATGGTCCAGTCAGTGACATCTACAGTCCCAGAACTAATAAACAGGAAAAAAAACACACTCTCAATTACCCTTAGTCTGATTACTTCATTCAATTCATGTTACAGAACTGTATAGAACTTTAGTTAGGCCACATTTAGAATACTGACTACAGTTCTGGTCACCGCACTACCAGAAGGAAATGGAGGCATTTGAGAAGGTACTGAAATGGTTTACCAGGATGTTGCCTGTTTTGGAGGGTATTAGCCACGAGGAGAGTTTGGACAAACTTGGATTGTTTTCACTTGAATGTCAGAGGCTGAGCGGCAACCTGAAAGAATTTGAGAAAGTTATGAGAGGCATAGATAGAATGGATAGTCAGTCTTTTTCCCAGGGTAGAACTGTCAATTACTAGGGGACAAAGGTGTAAGGTAAATGAGATGTGCGAGGCAGTGTTGTAAGTGGCTGGAATGTGCTGGCAGAGGAGGTGATAGAAGCAGATAGAATAGCAACATTTAAGAGGCATCTTGACAGATACACCAGTAGGCGGAGTATAGAGGGATACAGATCATGCGAAAGGTTTTTAGTTTAGTAAAACTTCATGTGTCAGCACACGGTTGGTGGGCCAAAGGGCCTGTTTGGTTTGAGCAAGATCATTGGCATGGGAGGTGGCAATCAGAGCCCAAATATTCGTCCAATCACATGACTTTCTTTAACTATTGCATTACTTTATTTTCTGGCAATTTTATCCAGCCTCAAAGGATCTGAGAAAGAAGATTTTGTGGAAAAGAGACTTATTAACATCTACAGGTGGGTAGACCATTTTTTCTTTCATGTATTTAATATTAACCTCTCGACTTCCATTCCATTAATTGAAATGCAATCCTTAAAAAATCATTACACTGTTTGTCTTTACAATATGGGTTCAACTAACTCTATGATGACAAATTTCAGTCTGTAGATGGGCATTATTATAATTTGGAGATGCCAGTGTTGGACTGGGGTGTACATAGTTAAAAATCACACAACACCAGGTTATAGTCCAACAAACCTGTTGGACTATAACCTGGTGTTCTATTCTTATTATAGTAACATTCTGACTTTAGAGACTACAAGTTAATGTTCATGACATTAGCACACACATAATAATACAATTCACAACAGTTTAATAAAGCACGAAGCACTGACAATAAAATTCTATTAAATTACTAAGTAGAGGAATGCAATACCAACTTGTTAGATGTTTACATACAACCATTGAGATATTGTTAATTCTAGATCAATGCTTCTCAAACATTATCCAAGTGCGACCAATTTAAATGCTTCAGAATTTACATTATGTGATCCCAGAGTGAAAATTCGGGTTTAGACCATGGAATTGCTGGGAGGGAGAGACAGACATCTTTAGCTGTTGATTGGAGGGAGTAAGGGAACAGGAGTTGAGCAGTGGAGAAATTGAGGAGTTGATAAATGACCTTTGTCATCACCTTTTTGGCAGCAGCAGCAGTCAGGTCTAAAAGAGAATGTGTTAAGTCACACCCATCGATAGAAAAACGTCAAGGATTTAAAGGGGAATTGCAGTCATCAGAAAAATGTTGGATTCCGCTTCAACAATTGCTGCCACACAGCTTGTCCCACATGGGTGAGCCCACAGTGTAGGAAGCCCTTTTTGTTGATGGTTCAATGGCTCTCTGCATTCTGGCAGCTTTGGGGAACAAAAGGCCAATTTTGCAACATTTTAACTCAAAACAATAACTAGTGCCCAAAGTACAAGATCAGGAACAAGAGAAGAATTTGTGTTTCCAGGCTTTTGACCCTTTTCCACCCAGAAATTTTGGATAGTCCTGGAGAGTTGCGGAGCATAACTGAACCAGGAGCTTCAGTGGATGCAAGGTTGTTGCACACATTCCATGAGATGGGGCTGGGCTTTCTGCCTCCTTTTCTGGTGCTACCACAATTGGAGTCCCTAAGCACTGAAATACCAAAAAAAGACTGTGATCTAATGGGGAATCCCTAGGGCCTCCTAATGTGGCTCAAAGGTCTCAGAGTTGATTTCTATTCTCCCAGTGCCCAAGATACTGAGCTCGAGTGTGAACCTTCTGGGTTCCATTCTCCATTAACTGCCAGAAATTCCCAGATCACTCCCTGAGCAATCCTGAACTTGTTAGATTGGCAATTTTCCACTTGTCACATGATGTGATACCAAGATCTTAAAGGTAAAAATGCAGTTCCAGGTAATGCTAATGTTAATACTGGAGAAAAAGAATAACTACAAGATTGACCCTGTGTTAATATTTATAAATGGCCAGACACACATTGATTCTGGACAGGTTATATAGAGTCATAGAGATGTACAGCATGGAAACAGACCCGTCCATGCCGACCAGATATTCCAGCCCAATCTAGTCTCACCTGCCAGAACCTGGCCTATATCCCTCTAACCCCTTCCTATTCATATACCCATCCAAATGCCTTTTAAATGTTGCAATTGTACCAGCCTCCACCACTTCTTCTGGCAGCTCATTCCATACACATACCACTCTCTGTGGCCTACTCCTGAACCTATTGTCTATTGTCTATTGTCTGTGTGAAAAACTTGCCCTTTAGGTCTCTTTTATATCTTTCCCCTTTCACCCTAAACCTATGCCCTCTAGTTCTGGACTCCCCGACCCCAGGGAAAAGACTTTGTCTATTTATCCTATCCATGCCCCTCATAATTTTGTAAACCTCTATAAGGTCACCCCTCAGTCTCCGACGCTCCAGGGAAAACAGCCCCAGCCTGTTCAGCCTCTCCCTATATCTCAAATCCTCCAACCCTGGCAACATC
Source organism: Chiloscyllium plagiosum (assembly GCF_004010195.1). Classification (NCBI taxonomy): domain Eukaryota; kingdom Metazoa; phylum Chordata; class Chondrichthyes; order Orectolobiformes; family Hemiscylliidae; genus Chiloscyllium; species Chiloscyllium plagiosum. Next base: position 57,188,376 of record NC_057713.1, on the reverse strand, counting down.
CTTGTAAATCTTTTCTGAACCATTTCAAGTTTCACAACATCTTTCCGATAGGAAGGAGACCAGAATTGTACGCAATTTTCCAACAGTGGCCTAACCAATGTCTTGCACAGATGCAACATGATCTCCCAACTCCTGTACTCAATATTCTGACCAATAAAAGAAAGCATACCAAACGCCTTCTTCACTATCCTATCTACCTGCGACTCCACTTTCAAGGAGCTATGAATCTGCATTCCAAGGTCTCTTTGTTCAGCAACACTCTCTGGGATCTTACCATTAAGTGTATAAGTTATGCTAAGATTTGCTTTCCCAAAATGCAGCACCTCACATTTATCTGAATTAAACTCCATCTGCCACTTCAGCTCATTGGCCCATCTGGTCAAGATCCTGTTGTAATCTGAGGTAACCTTCTTGGAATATTTTCTATTTAAAGTGCCTGTAAGTGACCTGAAGTGTTTGAGAAGGTGTTTTGAGACATTTACTAGAGAGTGTTATGAAATCGTCATAAGTATGCAAGAAGACTAAGAGCTGTGGACTAGAAGATGCCAATACTATGGGGAATGCAGGCATTCTGTGCCTACCACAGGATATGCAGATGAAACAGAAATTGAGGAGAGGGCAAATTCTTCATCATCCTTACTATTTAGCTATGATAGGCCAGCAAAAGCACTCAGGATCTTGGTTGATGTGGCATCAGTGCTCTTTGTGTGCTGTCCTATCAAAGTTTTCCTCTGAGTTCCCTGAAGCAGTATTCAAATGCCATCATGCCCTCTGGCAAGCTGGCGCACAAATCTTCCTTTCATCCTGACCTGATTTCATCCTGGTGACTCACCACATGCTGTTCTCAATCCCATAGCCTTTCTAAACAGGTGGTTGCAAGATTTAAAAAAAAACTTTATTCATGGGATGGGATATCTAGCATTTATTGCCCATCCCCATTTGTCCTTGAGAAGAATGTGGGGAACTGCCTTCCTGAACCGCCACCATATATTTAATGTACGTTGACCCATATACCATTTGGGAGGGAGTTATAGGATTTTGACCCAGTGACAGTGAAGGAACAGTGATGTAGTTACAAGTCAGGATGATGAGTAGCTTGCAGGGGAACTTGCAGGTGGTGGTTTTCCCATGTATCCACTACCCATGTCCTTCTAGATAAAGGCAGTCCTTGCTTTGGAAGATGCTGTCAATGGAGCCTTGTTGAATTTGTGTAACACATCTTGTAGGTGGTACACACAACTGCTATTAAGCATTAGTGATGGAGGGAGTGATTACTTGTGGATGTGGTCCCAGTTAAGTGGATTGCTTTGTCCTGGATGTGTCAAGCCTCTTGACTGTTATTGGAGCTGCACCCATCCAGGCAAGTGGGAAGTATTCCATCATACTCCTCATTTTTACATTTTAGATGGTGAACAGGCTTTTGGGCAGGGGAGGGGTCAGGAGGTGACGGGTTACCTTACCAGAAGTCACACTTTAAGGATATGGGGTAGGCCATTTAAAGGAGGACTGAAATGAGAAGAAATTTTTTCACCCACAGAGTGATGAGACTGTGGGTTTCTCTGCCAGAGAAAACGCAGTTGAAGCCAAACATTGAATGTTTTCGAGAAGTTAAATATAGTTCTTAAGGTAAAAAGGATCAAAGGCTATGGAGAGAACAGGATACTGTGAATGCTGATCAATCATGAGCATATGGAATGTATAGCAGGCTCAAAGTGCCAAAAGACTTACTCCTGCTCCTATATTCTATGTTTTTATAGCTGCAGGATTCCTAGTCTCTGACCTGTTCTTATAGTTGCAGTACTTACGTGACTCATCTACTTCAGGTTCTGGTCAATAGCAATCCCCCAGATGTTTATAGTGGGGATTCAGTGATGGTAATGCCATTGAATGTCAAGGTGCGGTGCTTAATTGTCTCCTGTTGGGATGGTCACTGAATGTTTTTTCTACTTGTAAATCCAAGCCTGGATATTGTCCAGGCCTTGCTGCATTTGGATCAGTGAACATCCTGACTTTATGATGGAGGGAAGGTCATTTATGAAGCAGCTGAAGATGGCTTGGCCTCAGACACTACCATGAGAAGCTGCTGCAGAGATAGAATCCCTACAATGTCAGAATAGGTGCTTTGACCCAACACATCCACACTGACCCTCCAAAGAGTAACCCATCCAGATGCATTCCTCTATCCTAAATTTACAGCTGACAAATGCACCTAACCTACACATCCTTGAACACCATGGGCAATTTAGTATGTCCAATTTACCCAACCTGCACATCTTTGGATTGTGGGAGGAAACTGGAGCACCCGGAGAAAACCCAAGCAAACACTGAGAGAATGTGCAAACTCCACACAGACAGTCGTCCGAGGCTGGTGTTGTGAGGCAGCAGTGCTAACCACTGAACCAACGTGCCACCATATATCCTGGGGCTGAGATGACTGACCTCCAACAAACACTACCTTTCTTCTATGTTCCAGGTATGACTCCAGACAGCGGAGAGTTTGCCCCTAATTTCCATTGATTCTAGTTTTAATAGGACTTCTTGAATACTCGATCAAATGCGACCTTCACCTCATCCCTGGAATTCAGCTCTTTTGTCCATGTATGAACCAAGGCTGTAATGAGGTCAGGAGCTGAGTGACCCTGGCGGAACCCTAACCAAGCCTCAGTGAACAGATTATTGCTGAGCAGTTGCTGCTTGAAAGCACTGTTGCTGGCACCTTCTTCATTTTACTGATGGTCGAGAATACTGATGAGGCAGTAATTGGCCAGATCAGATTTAAACTGTTTTGTTTCTGTACAAGACATATCTGGGCAACTTTGAGTATTGTGTGTTAGATTCCAGTGTTGTAGTTGTACTGGAGCAGCTTGACCAGCGTTGTGGCAAATTCTGGAGCACACATCTTAAGTACTATTGCCAGAATGTTGTCAGAGTCCACAGCCTTTCCAGTATCCAGTGCCTCTTGCAGTTTCTTGATATTACGTGAAGTGACTAGAATTGACTTAAAGCTGGCATTTGTGATACTGGGGTGCTGAGAAAGTCAAGATGATTGTTGGGTCAAATGACTAGGCTCATATGTCTGGACAAATGGTAGTTATTTAATGTGCGAAATCAAGAATTCAGAAGGACAAGCTGGTGTAAGGGTAATGGGAATGGGGTAAGGGAGGTGAGCAAGGAAGCAGGAATTCCATGACCATGCCTTCAGCAGACCTTCATTGTACCAGAATGCAGGGTGAGGGTGAATTGGGAATTGAGAAGGACTTAGGTACGGAAAATGTTGTTACTCTCAATGTCCTCAATGGTGTCAGATTGTACAGCCCCCTGACACACTGGCAAAATGGGAATCATGGCAGTGTAACTGATAGCATGTGAAGAGAGGGGTATTAGACACCACACTGGAGATCTGAATTTGATACCCTATTATCTGCAGATGTTAGTGTTGCAGTACATAAGGAAGTTAAACAGTCTTAGACCATAAGATCATTAGAATTATAAACAGGAGATGGCTATTTGGCCCTTCGGGCCTTCTCCACCATTCAATAGGATCATGACTGAACTGACATTGCTCACATCCACTTTCCTGTCCTCTCCCTCCAACCCTTGATTCTCTTACTGATCAAGAATTGATCCATCTTAGCCTTAAATATACACAAGGACTCTCACAATTCTGTGTGGCAAAGAGTTCCAAAAGCTCACTGAGAGAAGAAATTCGTCCTCATCTTGGTATTAAATTGGCACCCCTTTATTCTGAAACTCAGCCCTCTGATCCCTAACTCTCCCCATGAGGGAAACATCCTCTCACTATGTACCCTGCCAACCCCTTTAATAATCTTACAGGTTTCAATAAGATTACCTCTCATTCTTCTAAACTCTACTGAGTAGAGTCTCAATCCTGTTTAATCTTTCCTTATAAGACAATCTCTCAACAAAGGGATTACCCGAGTGAACTTTCTCTGAACTGTCTTCAATTAAATAATATCCTTCCTTAAATAAGGGGACCAAAACTGCTCACAGTAATCCACATGTGATCTCGCCAGCACCTTGTACAGTTGCAGTAAGACTTCCCTACTATTAGTAAACTTGCGGATGATACTAAGGTCGGTGGAATTATGGACAGTTCCAAAGGATGTTGCAGGTTACAGAGGGACATAGATAAGCTGCAGAGCTGGACAGAGAAGAGGCAAATAGAGCTTAATGCAGAAAATTGTGAGGTGATTCACTTTGGAAGGAGTAACAAGAATACAGTGTACTGGGCTAATGGTAAGATTCTTGGTAGTGTGGATGAGAAGAGAGATCTCGGTGTCCAGGTACATAGATCCCTGAATGTTGCCACCCAGGTTGATAGGGTAGTTAAGAAGACATATGGTGTGTTAGCTTTTATTGGTAGAGGGATTGAGTTTCTGAGCCACGAGGTCATGCTGCAGCTGTACAAAACTCTGGTGTGGCTGCACTTGGAGTATTGCATAATGTTCTGGTGGTCACATTACAGGAAGGATGTGGAAACTTTGGAAAGGGTTCAGATCAGATTTACCAGGATGTTGCCTGGTATAGAGGGAAGGTCTTATGAGCAAAGGCTGAGGGACCTGAGGCTGTTTTCATTAGAGAGAAGAAGGTTTAGAGGTGACTTAATAGAGACATACAAGATAATTAGAGGGTTAGATAGGGTGGACAGTGAGAGCCCTTTTCCTCAGATGGTGATGGCTAGCACGAGGGGACTTAGCTTTAAATTGAGGGGTGATAGATATAGGACAGATGTCAGAGTTGGTCCTTTACTCAGAGTAGTAAGGGCATGGAGCGCCCTGCCTGCAACAGTAATAGACTCAACTTTAAGGGCATTTAATGGTCATTGGATAAAAATATAGATGATAATGGAATAGGGTGTGTTAGACAGGTTTCACATTGGTTTCACAGGTCAGCGCAACATCGAGGGCCAAAGGGCGCATACTGCGCTGTAATTTTCTATGTTCTATATTCCATTCCCTTTAATTACGGCCAACATTCCACTATTCATCCTGATTACCTGCTGCATCCTGAGTGCTAACTTTTTGTATTTCATGCACAAATACCTCAAAGTCCCTTGTGTTACGGCTTTCTGCAATTTTGTAATGGTACTCCTACCAATGGGCCTTCAGTTCCAGACTCCAGGTATTAAATCTTTTGGCCATTGTTCCCTTTCCCTTCTCGGGATATTCCTTGAGATCCACCAAAATCTTTTGTGGATCCATGGTGATTTCACTCACAGGAAGTCACAGCCACTTGCACTACCAATGCTTCCACTATGGATCCATTTGTCTGCCCTGCTTTGCCACCTCCAAGAATTTCCACTGCAGGAATTCTTTTTGTCAAGCTTTCCTTTAAGAAATTATTCCCTTTCAAGAAAGAGCAGAAATGTGGCTGAAAAACAATGCTGCTGGGCTCTCCTGCTGGGCGTAGGTACTGCTGACAGTGTTAAGAGATAGAGATCTACATTGTAGGTGCACTAATTATTGGCACAATCAATCATTCAGATGAAATGGGTATACGAAAACAGTATAGTTACTGACCTTGATCAGAATGGGCACAGGAATATTGCAAATTGGGAACATGAGGTCAAGTGAATTTCTATCTCTCAAACCATAAGAGCAAATATACTACTTCAGGCCACAGGAACACACAGTTACACAGTTTCCTATCTCTACCACCATGCTACATCTGAAACTATGCTTACATTCCTGATTCTCAGAAATTTGCCGGGCAAGTCAAAATCAACAGACAAATCTTTCACGACTACATTAGGGAAAGCAGATTACTTGGAGCACTGAGGACTCCATAAAAACTGGTATTAATGATCTTCTCGGTGAAAATAAAAGAATGACAGGCATGCTGCATAACTACTGCACATTATTACTAACAGTTGAGGAAGAGCAGGGACTGTTGCTGGGTGAGGTGATGGAGGTGTGCTGCATTGAGAAAATTCTGCTATGGTCAGTAAGTGACATCATGCAAATCATGTATTCACTGACATTGACAACAAACATGCCAGACATCCTAAAAAAATTAATGCTGAATCAGAAACAGGGAATGTGCCAAGTGTAACAAAAGCCAATTAACTGAAAATATTAAATTAATGGCATTAAGGAGCAACAACTCCCAGATCTAGACTGTTTCCATCTCAACTATAATCTTTTACATTTCTATCAATTTAGGACTAGCTTGGGAGAAAAGCTGTGAAACTGGATAGTTTGGAGTGAGCTTTGTCCAATATGGAAATGCAGAGGGTGGAGAGGAAACAGGTCAGATTGTTGCAGAGGGTGAGGTTGATGTGGAGCCAAGAGAGAGTGGAGCTGCCAATGCAAAATCTCCTCTTTGTGCCCACAGTGGTCTACGATGACCAAATGCAGCTGAGGAACATTTGAAGGCAGGAGGAAGGAGAAAGTCAGAAGTTACACGACACCAGGTTATAGTCCAACAGTTTTAAGTGAAATCAGAAGCTTTCACTTAAAAGGGGGAGGTGGGGGGTGGGGGTGGAACACAGGCTCAGAATCTATAGGTGGAGAGGTTAAAGATAGTATAAATGGTGTGAGTGGAGTTTTGCCAGGCTGACTAGCAAGTCTTTGCAGGTGATCAAAAGTATCAGATGGTGTGAGTAAAGTGTCAACAGCTGAATAACGAGTGTAAGATTGACCTATGATCTGATTAATTGAGGCAGAGAGATAATAACAAAAAATTAAAAATAAAATTGTGCTGGAAACAAACCAAATGGCTGGATAACATGATAGGTTTAAGAGTCGCATGCCAAGGGTCTAACCAAAGTGACAAGTAATCCAAAACTATACAAACTAATTAACGTAGAGAGATCATAATGAGTCATCAAGGTAATGGTGTCAAAACAGGATGGTAAGGAAGATTTTACAGTTATAGAACAGTGTGGTGGGGTTCCATGCAGCAAGACATGAACCCGAGATCACGGTTGAGACTGTCTTCATGGGTACGGAAGTTGGCTATCAGTTTCTGCTTGGTGACTTTATGTTGCTGTGTATCTCGAAGACCACCTTGGAGGATGCTTACCCAAAGATCGGAAGCTGAATATCCTTGACCACTGAAGTGTTCCCTGATTGGGAGGGAACATTCCTGATTGGCGATTGTTGCTCGGTATCCATTCATCCATTGTCTTTGTGTCTGCATGGTCTCGTCAACATACAATGCCTCAGGGTATCCTTGCCTGCAGCATATGAGGTAGACAACATTGGCTGAGTCACATGAATATCTGCCGTGTACATGGTGAGTGGTGTTCCCATGTGTGATGGTAGTATCCATGTCGATGATCTGACATAGGCAAAATTGAAGATTGTAGATGCTGGAAATCAGAGTCTAGATTAGAGTGGTGCTGGAAAAGCATAGCGGGTCAAGCAGCATCTGAGGAATTGGAAAATCAATGTTTCTGGCAAAAGCCTGACTTGCTGTGCTTTTCCAGCACCACCTAAATCTAGACAATGATCCGACATGTCTTGCAGAGGTTGCCATGGCAGGGTTGTGTGGTATTGTGGTCAATGTTATCCTGAAGGCTGGGTAGTTTGTTGCAAGCGATGGTCTTTCAAGGTTTGGCTGCTTCTTGAAGGTTGACTCCACCTGACAAAGGAGCAGCGCTCTGAAAGCTTGTGATTTCAAACAAACCTGTTGGACTATAAACCCCGTGTCCTGTAACTTTTGACCGCAATCTTAAATACATTAAACATATTCAGTATATTCAAAGTGGGCGGGCATCCACAACAATGTCGGGTTAAAAGAAAATCCTATTGTCACAATCTCTGGAGTGAAAGCTATTCTCCTTTATTTAGAATAGATCGCAGAATGTAAAGGAAAAGGTGAATGCGGTAATGGCAGCAGTGGCCAGTCTCTTTCGGAGGATACTGAGCCTTGGACATCATCTGCGAAATGTTTTAAACCAGACCAAACCCTCTCAAATATATTAATAAGATAGCTTAGACCCTTTCTTTTACCTTATTTAAAGGAAATTTAAGGTGCTGTGTTCCAGGTGAAACTCAATTGGTCACACTACTCAGCTTTAAGCAAAACACACATTATTTTTATCCTGTATTAAAAATACAAGCAAAAGAAAGAAAAGTGATATAATTTTAACTCTGTTGGAAAACTTAACAGAACAATAGATTATTTAATCACTAAACAGCAACTGTTCCAATATAGTAACATCCCATAAACGCACCCTTGGCAAAGGCAAATACAGTAAAGCAGTGAGAGAGAATCCAAGTTTTTTTTAGCTGTAACACAGAGAGAGGTGTAGCAGCTTCCACAACCAGCTTCGAAACCCTAGCAACTGCTGAAAGCAAAATTAAAACCATGGCACTGTGGGAACTTGACTCAACCCATGCATGTTGCTTCTATTGTTCCAACTTTAATAAAAAAACACCCCAGGCCTCACAAGGTGTTTCTTGGCTTAGAACACACCACTCGTCACTTCTGTCTCAATTTCTGCTTATATAAAAAAAATCAGGACAAAATACACGTCTTAAAGCCATAGTATCATCACAGAAGTTGGTGTAAGTGAAGCAGCAACAAGAGATCTATGGATATCAGAATTCCCATGTGCTTTTTGCACACATGTGCACATGATACCCAGGTTCGATTCCAGCCTCAGGTGACTGTCTGTCTGTGTGGAGTTTGCACATTCTCCCTATGTTTGTGTGGGCTTCCTCTGGGTGCTCTGGTTTCATTGCACAGTCCAAAGACGAACAAGTTGGGTGGATTGGCCATGCTAAATTGCCCATAGTGTCCAGGGATGTGCAGTCTATGTGGGATAACCAAGGGAAATGCAGGGTAATAGGACAGGGGGTGTGGGTGTAAGTGAGATGCTCTTCAGAGGGTTGGTGTGTACTTGATGGGCTGAATGGCCTGCTTCCACACTTTAAGGATTCTGTAATAGAACTCTTCATCCATCTCTCTCACTCATGAGAGTATAGTGTCTCCCACTGAGAGTGCTAACATTTGTGGACAGCTATGTGCAGCAGACTACATGCTATGTATGAAGAGGAGCGCACTCATCTCCAGACTATTGTATCAACCTTGAGCAATGTTGAGTACTTAGTTAGTGTGCTGGCCTAAATTATAAATGGAGCCATTACCAGTTAAGAAGGAAACACCTAGTAAGTATGAGCATACAGGTGGGTCAAAGAATGGATGGTGAGAAGTAATAGGGTTCTATTTAAGGTTAGAATTAGAATCCCTATTGTGTGGAAACAGGCCCTTCAGCCTAATAAGTCCACCCTGACCCTCCGAAGAGTATCCCACCCTGACCCATTCACCTACATTTTAACCCTGACTCATGCACTTAAGCTATACATCCCTGAGCATTTATGGCAATTTAGCTTGGCCAATTCACCTAACCTGCACACCTTTGGATTGTGGGAGGAAACCAGAGCACCCAGAGGAAAGCCACGCAGACACAGGGAGAATGTGCAAACTCCACACAGACGGTCACCCAAGGCTGGAATTGAACCCAGGTCCCTGGTGCTGTGAGGCAACTGTGCCACCCACAGGTTACCCTGACTCTAGCTTGTATTTTGCTTACCTCAATGATGATAGGTTGCTCCTTCAAAGATGCAGGTGGCATACTTTGGCATTGGCCCCCAAAAGAGTTCTGCATCCTACCCACCGGGCACCTTACCTCCTGTAACCGTAACCACAAGGCAATGTATCCCACTTGATACCTGACCTATCCTGTACTTTACCCCTCCTCCATTTGGGACTCTACCCACCCTGCACCCTAATCTCACACTTCCTTTATGTTTACCTTTAGACGGCAGCTGTCCAAGTGTCTGTCTATGATTCAGGACCTTTAATTTCCAATACAGCAGCCGAATGCTGTGGAAAAGGGGTACATTTTGCCTCCCCCCAGTAGTTCTATGTTGTAAAAGTCAGAATGGAGTATGACTCTGTTTTCTGAAGAAGCCCTGATCACATCTCCTGCCAGAAATACGGAACTCTTTCCTTTCATAAAAGAGCAGGATTGGAGCAGCAATTTGTGTGAAATTTCCACTCCTCAGAAAACTCAGCCTCAATGTTTCAAGGGAAGACCCACCAAGTACAAAATTTAATGGTAAAACATATAAAAATGTAGGTGACAAGTCGTTGGATTGGACAGAATATAAAGAACAGCAAAGAATGACTAAAGATTAATAAGTTGGGGAGAATTAGATATGACAGCAAGCTAGTTTGAAATATAAACGTAGATACTAAGCATTTCTCTCAATATTTATGAGCATTGGTCCTACAGAAAGTGGATCTGGGGAAATAACAGTGGAAAATAAGGAGATGGCAGCTGAATTAAACAGGAATTTTGCATTATTGTTTTTATCAAAAAGTGTGGCACTGGAAAAGCACAGCAGATCAGGCAGCACTGAGGAGCAGAAGAATTGACACTTCACAGTGTCACAGCACTTAATGTTTCTCATTCATACTACTGGGACTCAGATCGCTCTTATGTCGGGCAGCTACAAAAATAATTGAGCCAGTTACCTAGTTGTCCAATCTCATCTACTATGCAGCAGATGCCTTGATTTGAGATTCGTGTGATGCTGGAAAAGCACAGCAGGTCACACAGCATCCGAGGAGCAGGAAAATCGATGTTTCGGTCAGTCCCCACTTTTGCCTAGATGCCTTGATTTGTTTGACTAGGCTTGCCTTCATATCTACAACAATAACTTGAAGTAAAATGTTAAATATCAGGCAAGCCATCCTAGATTTTGCACAATATTAGTCCTTAAAATTGAAAACATTAATCTCTTTTCCCCAGATCACTGTTTCGCAACTCTGCATTAGAGCACCCAATCTGTAGTTTCTTGTTTTCTGTCTCATTTCGTTTTTGAATAAAAGATTTACATTCTCTAATTTCCAATCTAATGGAACCTTCCCAAATCCAGGAAAACTTGGAAAAAATTAAAACAACACATCAAAGGCCTCACTCACTATTAAGACCCAAATATGAATTTTGTCAGAACCTGGGATTTGTCAGCCCGTAGCTCCAACAATTTGCTCAGTTTCACTTCTTGGATGGTTACAAATTTTCCTGATTTCTTTCCTTCTTTTAATTTTCAGGTTTACACCTATTCCTGTGATGTTACTTTGCCTTGTCTATAGTAAGGAGAAAGTGAGGACTGCAGATGCTGGAGATCAGAGTCAAAAAATGTAGTGCTGGAAAAGCGCAGCGGGTCGGGAGAGGAACAGGAGAGTCGACGTTTCGAGCATAAGCCCTTCAGGGATGTGGTGGGGGGTGGG